>NC_091472.1:287220752-287520752 GCF_036971445.1 Narcine bancroftii
GAGGAAAATCTTGCCCATCTGTACTTTGCCATTAGATTATAAATAGAACTCAAGTATCAGAATATCTCCCTACACTTAGGCTAGGGAACCTCCCAATGAACCTATCTGGCACAAGCTCATCAGATCAATTGATAGAAGAACCAATTTAAGGTAAGTTCATGTCTATTTAATTTAATTTCATCAATTTAATTGTATTTGACAATTTTTAATTATTTAAGTGTTTTCTGTTTTTTCTTATTTAAAATTTGTTATTTTTTTTGTTAGTTTTCATGTGTATTTGAATCTGAAGGGCAGGGCCTCTTATTTTTGAGAGACAACGAAAGAGTGCTGGTTTTCAGTTCCACAAGGAGACGGACCGTAATCATTTTACCAGTGGGACACTGTCTCTGGGAGCATGGTTTAAGAGAGAAAGGGTTCAGAGAGTAGGCAAGGAGCGAGATTTGTGGGTTCACTGGAGAGAAGAAATTTTGCCCTAATAAGGAAGATTGATACATGATTATGTCCACATGTCAGTTATGAGAAAAATCTGAAAATGGCAATAATTTCTGGGAATTTTCAGATGTGGGCTATTTGCACGTTTACAAATTAACAGTTGTAAGAGAAACTATGATAATAAATTAATTGAATTAGATTAATAAGATTTAAATACCTGTCTGTCTGTCTGTCTGTCTGTCTGTCTGTCTGTCTGTCTGTCTGTCTGTCTGTCTGTCTGTCTGTGTGTGTGTGTGTGTGTGTGTGTGTGTGTGTGTGTGTGTGAGGGGGAGAGAGAGAGTGTGACAGTTCAGACCAAAAATAATATTTTTTGTCAATTTCTAGTTAGATATAGAACATTGTTTGATTTTTTTTGGCAAAACAGAATAGTATAACAGGAAATAAAATATTTTTGTTTTTCTTTAGGTCGCTTTGCTCTACATGTGGATGTGCATGTATCTCAAGGATTTATTTACTGGTGTGATTACAGTACCATACCTCAAAGGAATGCTATCAGGAGAATCAAACCTAATGGATCTTCCTTCCAAACCATTTTAGATTCAGGAATTGGTCAAAATGGTATTAGGGGAATTGCAGTAGATTGGGTGGCAGGTCAGTTTACATCTTTCTGAATTACAATACTTTGTTACCTGTTATATAGGAAAAAAATGTATTTAGCATCAGTATTGAATGATTAGTTTAAAACACACTTTGAAAGAGAAGTCAATAATGTTTAAAGGGTTAGATAGGTTAAGTGAGTGGGCAAGGGTCCGATAGATGGAGTACAATGTTGGCAAATCCGAGGTTATCCACTTTGGAAGGAAGAATGGAAGATCAGAATATTTTTTTAATAGCAAGCAATTGCAATATGCTGATTTGCAGAAGGATTTGGGATGCTTGGGCATGAATTGCAAAAGACTGGTTTGCAGGTGCAGCAGGCTATCAAGAAGGCAAATTGAATGGCGGCCTTCATTGCCAGAAGGATTGAATTTAAGAGCAGAGAGGCTATGCTGAAACTGTACAAGGTACTGGTGAGACTACATCTGGAATACTGCATGCAGTTCTACTCTCCTTACTTGAGGAAAGATGAATTGGCTTTCAAGGCAGTGCAGAAGAAGTTCACCAGGTTGATTCTAAGGATAAAGAGGTTGGCCTATGAGAAGAGATTTGAGTTGTCTAGGACAGTACTTATTGGAATTTCAAAGAATGAGAGGGGATCTTATAGAAATCTAAAATTATGAAAGGCATAGATAAAATTGAGATAGGGAAGACCATAATTAGGGGACACAGACTCAGGATTCGGGATAGTAAAAACATTTTGACTTCCCTAGGGACTCCAGTTTTCTTGCACCGCTCAAAATGTACCGGTGGTTCTAGGTCAATTGGGTGTAATTGGGCAGCACAAGCTTGTAGGCCTAAAGGGCCTATTACCGTGCCGTATGTCTACAAGTTATAAATTTAAATTTGAAAAAATCAGTTAATGTCTCAAATATAATATCACTCTTAATGTTTCAAAGAGAAATAGTCTTATTATTCAGATGTATTTACTCATCTTTTATCAATCAAATTGCAGAATTCGTTTGATGTAAATATTTTATATTTTTAGCTAATAGAATTGTTTATTGTCATTGGGACAAGGAAAAGCTTCATTTTGTGTACTATCCAGGCAATTAAACCTCCACATAGTAAGGGGTGTAAAAAAGCTACAATAAAAATAAAATGCATACAGCACCACATAAATTAAGTGTTGAAGAGAAAAAGTACAGGTCAACAATGCAAGGCATCACCTTATACTAATGGGAGGACCATTCAGGAGTCTAATATCAGCAATAAAGAAACTGTTCCTGAACTAGGAGGTGTGTGTTTTCAATCTCTTGTATCTTCGGCCTGAAGGGAAGGTGTGAAGTGCGATCAGGGTGGAAGGTATCCTTATAATAATTTGGCTGCTTTCCAAAGGTAATGGGAGATGAAGATAGAGAATTGTCAATTTTAAAATTGAGGGAGCATGATTAGCATATTGGTTAGCACAATACGGTCACAGCACCAGCATCTGGGACTTGACTTCAAATCCCGTGCTGTCTATAAGAATTTTTTAAAATTTAGACATACAGCCATTTCGGCCCAAGATCCTATGCAGCCCAATTACACCCAATTACCCCAACTCAATTGAAGGGTGAAGGGAGTCCCTGGGGAAAACCTACACAGATACAGGAAGAACGCATAAATTCCTTACAAACAGCACGGGATTTGAACACTGGTCCCAATCACTGGCACTGCAACGGCGTGGCACTGTCTGCCACGCCAACTGTCCTGCCCTAAGAAATTTGTATGTTCTCCCCGTGTCTGCGTGGGTTTCCTCCAGATGTTCCCGTTTCCTTTCACCATTCAAAATGTATCAGGCATGGTAGGCCAATTGGTTGTAATTGGGCCAAAATGGGTTTGTGGGCCAAAAGGGCCTGTTATCGTGCTCTATGTCTAAATTAAAAATTTTAAAAATGCAAATAATGTCAGATCTTGGATTTCTATTCCAAATTGTAAATTTTATAATAAGATTACTTGCACCGTCATTTACTATTGAATTATTTCAATGTCAATAATCAAACTGAAAGTGAAGGCAGTGATGATGTGAATCAATGTTAAAATTGAGAGATATAATACCACAACTAACAGAAAGCATTATAGTTTGCGTTTCATATTTAGTGCAGTATGGTTGTTTGGTGGAAGTATTTGAGGATTCTATTTTTAATATCAAGAGATAATCTCTTAATTACAAGCATTTCATTTAGCTGGAAATTCTTATAGACAGCACGGGATTTGAAGTCAAGTCCCAGATGCTGGTGCTGTGACCGTATTGTGCTAACCAATATGCTAATCATGCTCCCTCAATTTTAAAATTGACAATTCTCTATCTTTCATACATTTTACAAAATTCGTTAACAATAAATATTCATATACGCAGAATAACAAAAGTGAATCAATGATAATATGTTTAACACTTCATGTTCTTACACTTTATGTGGACTTGTATGTTGCGCCAAAATCATGGCCCACAACTGGACTCAACTGGATTGATTCAGTTCTCTACCTAGATTGTAATTCAGCACTAACTATTTATGTAATCAAATGATTATCCTTGATATTTATTTTTCTCCATGTTACAGGCAACTTGTATTTCACAAATGCTTTCCAAACTGAAACTTACGTTGAAATCATCTGCTTGAACACTACCTTTCGTAGAGTGCTCATCAAAACCCGAGTAGATCAACCTAGGCACATTGTAGTAAATCCAAAACTCCGATATATCTTCTGGGCTGACTATGGGCAGCACCCCAAAATTGAGCGAGCTTTCCTTGATGGCTCCAATAGAACAATCTTGTTGGATGATGGTATTGTTATGCCACGAGGTCTGACTGTTGACCACACAAATAACTACATCTACTGGATTGATGACTCCCTTGATTTGATTGCGAGGCTTTCACCTGATGGTGACGAACATCAAATAATTCGATATGGTAGCCACTATCCAACTCCATTTGGAATCACTATATTTGAAAACAGCATGATATGGGTGGACAGAAACTTGAAGAAGGTTTTGCGTGCAAGTAAGGAGCCAGGCAATCCAGATCAGCCTTCTGTTATCCGAGACAATTTAAACTTGTTAAGGGATGTGGTTGTGTTTGATAAAAATATTCAACCAACCTCACCCCAAGAAGTCAACAACAATCCCTGTTTGGAGTTCAATGGAAAATGTGCCCAATTTTGTTTTGCATTACCGGATTTACAAATTCCAAAATGTGGATGTGCTCATGGGAGCCTGGATGCTGATGGCAAGCAGTGCGCAATCAGCATGAATAATTATTTGATCTATGCCACAGAAGGCTCCATTCGTAGTCTTCATCTGGATATCACTGAACATGCAATGCCCTTTCCTGTGGTAAATGTAGGGAAGACTGCAGTAGCACTTGACTATGACAGCAGTGATAGAAGAATTTATTTCACACAAAGCCTTGGACAAGGACGTAGCAAAATCAGCTATGTCAATCTTGATGAAAATTCTGCTTCTCCCGTACAGGTGGTGACAGGTAAGTACAATAACCACTTTATACACAGTACCTGACTAAAGTTGAATGCAGTTGAAAATTCTTGAACTCTCTGATCCTTTCATTTGGCATTCTCTGCTTCCCTTTCCCCTGCTATTGATGGGTGTCCTTCCTAGAGCTTGTCTCATACTCTGGATTTGTCCCCTGAATATTTCCTAATTTCCACACTTCTGCTTTCTCCTTTTGGTTATCTCTTCTAATATTCCTTCTATATTTGAATGATCATTTTGTTATTTATTTCCACATCATGGAGCAACATAGGCTATTTTTGTACATTAATTTTATAAAATACAACTTGTTAGCAGACATGTAGATTTTATATTTCTGGTCTATCATTTCAACAAATTAATATAATCACAACAGAAAATAAAATCAATGATAATGAGCAATACCTTGAATGAAAAGATAATAAGTAAATTATCGAGAGCTCTGATAATGCTGGGAAGTACCAACAAAACTTCAAGCTCACCAATATTTTCCATGTAATTGACTGCAGATTTTTTACTGAAGGTTGTTACCGGTGTGTCACATTTGGAAGGGTGACTCAGCTCCAATTTATATCGAGGATCTTGGGGTGGGTAATCTATTGCAGGCCAGATGTAGTATATGAGTTTTTATGATGGGGAACATTTATTTGCAGTGAACTTCATTAAATATTAAACTAATTATTTTTCTAAAATATTTAATGGATTTTAAAAATATATATATATTTTTTTCTTGTCAAGATTTAAATTGTTTGAGAAGTTTCTGTGGCTTAAATTATTTTTTCACTTTTTTTTGAGTTAGTAGAATATTCACTGATATTTTAACATTTTGGGGTTGCAGCTTCTTTCTACCTCTCCCCTCCACCATCCCCCACCCCCGCCCATTAGATCCTGTCATCATGTCATGAATGACTGGACTGGATCTCTCCCATATCCCATAAATTCGTGCTGCAGGTAAAAAAAAGGTATGAATTTGTAAATTAGCAGTGAATGCAGTCGATACCTGCTGACCAATAATCCTGCCCCCCCCCCCCCCTATGATTGATTCTACAACTATTTCAGTAAGATTGGACATTAAAATTAATTTGATGAAATATCATGGTTTGAAACTTTGATCAAGAATTAGTAAAGATCCATAATGTTTGGGACAAAGACACTTTTTTCTCCTTTATTTGCCCTTGTGCTCCACAGTTTTAAATTTGTAATTGAACAATTCACACGTGATTAAAGTGCACATTCTGGAATTCAAGATATTACAGCAAATTTTATACATAGTCCTCTCATTTCGGGGCACCATAATATTGGGGAGATTTAGGTTTTCAGGTGTTTATGAGGTCTCA
Organism: Narcine bancroftii; assembly: GCF_036971445.1. Taxonomy (NCBI): domain Eukaryota; kingdom Metazoa; phylum Chordata; class Chondrichthyes; order Torpediniformes; family Narcinidae; genus Narcine; species Narcine bancroftii. Next base: position 287,226,648 of record NC_091472.1, read on the forward strand.
GGTATGTTTAAGTGTTTAATTGATGCAGGTATAAGAGAGTGAGGCTTGCTTCTAAGCTTTTGATCACCTTTGGAGTCTGAAGTTGCCATTTTTCTACATGAGGACCAGAGTTGTACCAATGAAAGTCAAACAAGCCGTTATGAGGCTGAAAAACAAGAATAAAAGAGTATGAGACTTTGCCCAAACTTTGGAATTACCAAAATCAACAGTTTGGAACATCATTAAGAAGAAAGAGTATGGCAGAGGTGTTATTTTTTGGATCTTGAGCAGTTCCTTTACACCTCTGCACTTTGATACAGGTTAATCTTGATTCACCTGTCAACAAGACTTTTTTTTCCAGAATTCTGCAGGCTCTTTTTAAATACCTCTTGGCAAATTGTAATCTGGCCATCCTTTCTGTGTCTAACTAGTGGTTTGCATCTTGTGGTGTGGCCTCTGTATTTCTGCTCTGAAGTCTTCTGCGGACATATCCACACCTGCATCCTGAAGACTGTTTCTGATCTGTTAGACAAACGTTTGGGAATTTTTTTCTAAATGATGATCAGATTTCTTTTCTCATCAGCAGTGGAGGTGTTCCTTGGCCAACCAGGTCCCTTTGCAATTATTGAGCTCACCAGTATGTTCTTTCCTCTTAATGATGTTCCAAACAGTTGATTTTGATAATCTTAAGGTTTGGGTGATGTGGTTATATTCTTATATTTCAGTCTCAGAATAACTTCTATGACATTAATTGGTGCATCTCTGATCTTCTTGTTGAAAAATGCCAACTACAGACTCCAAAGTGACCAAAAGCCTCTCTTATGCCTGCACTAATGAAGCAATTAAACATACCTGAGTACTAACAAACACCTATGAAGCCCAATGTCCCAAACATTATGGTGCCCTGAAATAAAAAGTGCGGTAATTTCTACATGGTCAACCAAAATGTATACAAAGAACCTTGAATAAAATCTGGAATGTGCACTTTAATTACATGTGAATTGTTTGATTACAATTTAAAAGTGTGGACTACAGGGGTAAATAAAGGAAAAGATATCGTTGTCCCAAATATTAAGGAGGGGACTATATGTGACTAAATTAGTTCAGCATCCATTATTTCACTATTCACCATTTCCTTTTATTATTAGAACTGTTTGCATTACATAAGGTATTTGAACATGGGGTTGAAGAATTCAGTTCTTGAACCAAGTTAATGCTCGTCACTGAACAAGCAATATTTGCTATTAACTTTTTTGTATATCAGTGACGGTCTATTTTAAGCAAGTAAATAATGCCTCTTAATATTACTTCCAAGGTTTGAGTTCTCCTGATGGAATTGCCTATGACTGGATTAACAGGAGGATTTATTACAGTGATTCTTTGAATCAGTCAATCAACTCCATAAGTATTAATGGCAGTGATCACACAATCATTGCGAATGTTCAAAGGCCACGAGCTATTGTGCTGGATCCTTGCAAAGGGTAAGCTCAGTCAGACTGAAGATTAGAACTGAATTTTTTCAGTTCATATCATACTATTTTGATATATTTTGATCATTTGAAATAGTTTAGAAGGGAGAATATGAAGAGGCATTATGAACCAAACATTATAATTATAGCAAGTGTACAGAAACAAAGGGAGCAATGGATGTATGAGACAGTAATGTACCATAGCTCCCTGTTGGTACAGAAATTTATGCAATTTAAGCAGGCTCCTTTTCTCAGGAAATGAACCAACCAGGGAATTCATTGTTGCTGGGTTCAGGCCCAGGAAATTGTCCTCTTTTGTTTTAAGGAACAATGTATTCACGGTATGGTATATTCATGTTAATTGAAATATTCTTCTTGCAGGTATATGTTTTGGACTGATTGGGGAACCAATCCCAAAATAGAACGAGCCACACTTGGAGGAAGCTTTCGTTTGGCAGTAATTAATAGCAGCCTCGTGTGGCCAAATGGACTGACAATGGACTATGAAGATCAGAGACTCTATTGGGCTGATGCTTCTCTGTATGTTACTTTTTTTTCCTTTTTTCTGTACACTAGGATTTGCACAAATGTGGAATTTTGTTTATCGGGACTTTTTGCCTATTACATATTTATAATTGTTCATTTTTTATTTTATTCTTTTTGTGCAGATAGAAACATAAATGAATTTTGATCTCTGGTCTAAACATGAGCTAAAGATGCAGTTTTAGAACCACCTGATTCAACTGTTTGTCCTCCTCTGCATCTGCAGTGTAAACATCAATGTCAACTTTCAACTTCTATTGTTATGATCAATCTAGGACAAATTTAATAATGGTTTGAGAAATAACAGAGAAGAGTTATATAGTTTAAATGACATTCCTGTGCTTTAAGAACTGATAGCGTGTTTCTCCAGATAAAAATCAAAAGGAATTTTACTTTCTAATTTCCAACAGTTATGTGTACAATCATGGGCGTGAATGCCAATGTTGAACGAACTGATATGATGCTTTTATTCTAGGATAATAATCTAACCATATACAGCACAGGACAGGCCAGTTTGGCCCTACTAGTCCATGCCGGAACAAATCCCCGCCCTCCTAGTCCCACTGACCAGCACCTGGTCCATACCCCTCCAATCCTCTCCCCTCCATGTAATTATCCAGTCTTTCCATAAATGTAAATAACGTCCCTGCTTCAACCACCTCTGCTGGAAGCTTATTCCACATCCCAACCACCCTTTGCGTGAAGAAATTTCCCCTCGTGTTCCCCTTATAATTTTCCCCCTTCAATCTCAAACCATGGCCTCTGGTTTGAATATCCCCCACTCTTAATTGAAAAAGCCTATCCACGATGACTCTCTCTGTCCCTTTTAAAATCTTGAACACCTCCACCAAATCCCCCCTCAATCTTCTACGCTCCAGAGAAAAAAGCCCTCTTTTCGATAGCAATAAAGAATATTTACTACAGCACTCTCCTACCAGATTCCCTTATCCTTCTCTTAAAAAATATTCACCAATATCTTGGCTTCCTAATGATGAAGCTGCCGTTGAAATAATTAATAGTCTTCCCATCTCGCCTTCAGGAGAGCTTCTGAATTCATAGTAACATAGAATGGTTACAGTACAAGAGGAGGCCATTGGCTAATTGTGTCCACACTGACCATCCATCAGATCCACTCATTAATTCCATCCCACTGGTCCATTCTCTGTAGCCTTGCATATTTCTCCCCTCGTCCTTCAGAGAAGACAGCCGCAATCCTCTAATCTGTTCTTGTCCGTCCTCCCAGAAATTACTCTTGTAGACCTCTTCTGGAACCTTCTGGAACGTGCCTTTACTATAAAGGGATGATTTGAACATGACACATCAGCTGAGCCTGGACCAATGATTTGTAAAGGTTCAGCATTTTACCCTACTTACTTTTTCTATGCCACAGAAATAACAGAAAAGAGTCAGATAGTTCAAATGCCATATCTGTGCTCTAAGAACCATTAGAGTGGTTCTCCTATTAACCATTTTCCCAACCAACCAACCCTGCCACTCCAAGTTTGTTTATTGTCATATGTGCCAAGGTGCAGTGAGAAAATCTGTTTTGTGAACAGTCCAGCTAATCAGCCCAGGCATAGTACAGCAATAAAAACAGTACAGACTGCAGAGTAACAGAGAGAGATCAATAAAAGGCAACATTATTTTACTAATGTGATATTTGTTTAGGAATCTGATAACGTTGGGAAAGAAACTCTCCTCAAATCTGGTGGCGCGTGATCTCATACTTACGAATCTCCTTTCCTGATGGGAGGAGGGAGAAGAGCATTTGGCCAGAGTGGAGTGAGTCTTTTCATATGCTGGCTGCTTTATCAAGGCAGCAGGAAGTGTAGATAGAGTTCATAGAGGAACCACTTGGATTGACTTACAACTAAGCCACCAGAACCTATACACCTGCACTCCTTTCAGAGCAGCATCATTTATTCCACATGTATTCTTCCTACCAACATTTCTCTGCCTTTAAATTTCATATGCTTACATGAGTAAACAGTTGAGTGGCGTTGTGTGTGAGGCATGGGTGTTTGAAATATCCAGGTCCTGAAATGGGCCCATGAGTGGATTTTACATTTGCATTTTCTCACCTTAAGATGGAGTTATGGTAAACTTAAAATCATCTTATGAATTTTGGCTATCCTGTAATCTGAAAAATAATGAATGCAGGTAGATTGCTGGGTGGTGCCAGGATTCATCTATATACAGATGGAGTTATCAATTGTTGACATATGAACAGAAAGAGGAAGGATTAAGAATATAATTGTTTCTGCATAAATAAAAGACAATAAGCGATTGCCTCAGATGTGTGACTCTGGTTAAATTATTTGGAAGTACAGATCAAATACTCCTTATCTGAAATGCATGGGGCCAGAAGTGTTTCAGATTTTGGATTTTTTCGGATTTTGGAACACCATTTTTAAAATGCACTCATTCACTCAGACTTAAACATACATGCATTCACATTACTATACAAACACAGTATGCATCTACCCCCTATAATGCACTACTTATATCTGCTATGTCCTGTTCTCTGATCAGGATTTCTGAACTCTCTTACGTTTAATGTTATGGGACCACGGACAAAAAAAGTTTTGGATTTTGGATTGTTTTGGATAAGGGGTGCTGTACCTGTATAATATTGAGTGGCAACAAATGCAGAGATAAATGTTAATTGAATCCTGTGATTTGTTTCTCCCGTTTACATATTTTCAGTTGCTTCTGTGAATTTACTGTTTTCAGGAATTCCAAAGTGAGTGATTTATCTGAGAGCGATTTAAAAAATATTTTCTATTTAATTTTATTTCAGACGGAAGATTGAACGCAGTAGTCTTACAGGGACAGACCGCGAGGTAATTGTTAGCACTGCAATTTACCCATTTGCAGTGACAATCTATGATGAATACCTGTACTGGACGGACTGGAACACAAGAAGCATCTACCGAGTCAATAAGTATGATGGGTCAGACCAGACTGTGATGATACAAAACCTTCCAGATCGTCCAATGGATGTCCATGTCATGTCAGATAAGAAAAAGCAGCAATGCAGTAACCCATGTGATCAATTTAATGGAGGATGCAGTCACATCTGTACTTTAGGTACTGACAACCATTCCCAATTCATTTGAGTAAAACACGACAAAGTAATTCATTATTACATTTCATTTTCAGCCTTCACTTGGAAAAGCTTCCATTCAAGAAGGATCATGGGAAGATGGGAGTAGGCCATTTAGCCCCTTAAACTTATTCCATCAAGTAAATAATTCATGACAGATCAGTACCTTAATTCTACGTACAGGGGAAACTCAGTAGGACTTGTAGTATTCTTTACGAGGTAAAGATTATTTACCAACATTTCAGACCTGATCCCTTCATCAAGGCATGAGCCTGTCTGCTTTCTGCTCATGCCTTGATGAAGCATAGGTTAAGTATTTTTGCCATATAAAGAATGGTGCATGATTGGCTGAGTTTCTCACAATTTTTGTGGATTAAACTTGAATCACAGTGTTTGCATCCTTTCTGGTTTAACTGCACATACAAGGACTTCCCATGTTATGGATGACCCGACATGGAAATTGATTTTGCTCATATTATCTCATACATTTTTAGTAATAATAATGTCATATTTTAAGGTATTCATTAGTAATGAGATACAGTACTCAATGTTCCATGAGGTGAATATTCAATGAAATGAAAGAATTATAGCAGGTGTATGTAAAGCATTACAATATGCTTTACCATAGGAAAAGAACGCATTGGATTTATGGAGAAATTGGCTTATGGACAGTCCTTTGATTCCCCAGCATTTCGCCGGAGGAGAAATGTTCAAATATTGCATTGTCTTCTGTGAGGAACACTGCTTCCTGACTCTAACCATTGTGGATTAGTTTTAGTTTCAAGCTGATGCCACTTATTCTAGATTTCACTGCAAATACTTTATCCATATTTATCTCATCAATTAAAAAAATGTGCGATTGGTTCACATATAAAACAAAGATAATCAAATTATATTCTAAATGGGTCGATTACTCATACAAAGTAGATAGGAAAATGGTTTATATAAACAGGAACGTCTGCAGGCCCCTGTGATTGTAATGCAAACCACAAAAGTGCTAGAGATCAGCAGCAGGTTTTGTGCTTTTTGATCTCTTCTGCCTTCCCACTAATATCCACTTACGACTTGTTCTCTTCTGCTCCTTCCCTTGCCCCTTCTTTCCCCTCCTCCTCTCCTTCCCCTATCTTTTCATTCAGACGACTGCCTGCTCTTTGCTCATACCTTGACGAAGGGTTCGTGCCCAAAACGTCACTTGTTTCTCTTTGCTGCTTACCGTCGCTGTGTGACCTGCTGAGGTCCTCCAGCACTTTTGTGTGTAATTATCCAAAATCAATTCAGGTTTTTATTTAACCCAAAAAACCACGTGTGTACATCCAGTCATCCTTGATTCTTTTATTGAATATTTGGAATCCTTGTAATTATAAAATGATTATTTTTTTCCCAGTTTGTTTGTTCCAATTAATACTTTTAGCTCCTTGCCATCAGAATGATACAAGATGGTTTTGAGGAGAGAAGAGATTCCTGGACGGCTGTACCAGAAATAAATAATTTAGTTGCAGTTTAGATGAATATGGGTTGTAAGGATTGTGCCAAAGATTTCTAACTTGTAAATTTTAATTGTATTTTAGGACCCCATGGTCCAGAATGTCAGTGTCCTGCCCATGGTAATTGGCGCCTGGTTAATGATAATAAAGATTGTGTTCCCACTGATACTGCTACATGTGGAACAGGCTTCTTTACTTGCTTGAATGGTCGTTGTATCCTAGAGAGGTGGAAATGTGATACTGACGATGATTGTGGAGATCAGAGTGATGAAACCGAAAGAGTATGTGGTAAGCTCTTTATGACTATAGGCAAAATCTGTTGGAGTTTCATGATCATTGAAAGGCAATGTGCTGAAGCTATTGGAGACACTGGTAGATATTTGATTTCTTCTTCTCTTTGGCTTGGCTTCGTGGACGAAGATTTATGGAGGGGGTAAATGTCCACGTCAGCTGCAGGCTCGTTTGTGGCTGACAAGTCCGATGTGGGACAGGCAGACACGGTTGCAGCGGAAAATTGGTTGGTTGGGGTTGGGTGTTGGGTTTTTCCTCCTTTGCCTTTTGTCAGTGAGGTGGGCTCTGCGGTCTTCTTCAAAGGAGGTTGCCGCCCGCCAAACTGTGAGGCGCCAAGATGCACGGTTTGAGGCGATATCAGCCCACTGGCGGTGGTAAATCTGATATTTGATTTACGTTTCTGGTAATAGCAGTGTAATTGAGACTCATATAAAATCAGAACTAGAATTTTATTCTTGTCTATATCCTCATTCATTGCCAAGCCAAGGTAGCTGCTAAATTGAAGGAGCAACACCTAATATCCCTTCTGGGCACTCTCCAACTGGATGGCATTAACATCGACTTGTCTGTCTGGCTTCTGCTAAACAATCCCCGTTCTCTCTCACTTCCTATCCTTCTGTCTTCTATCCTCCAGCTCGCCACCCCTTCACATCCAATCACAGAGCTATTCCCCCTCACCCCATTTGCTGTTGTCCACTCCCTCCCTTATCTATCCACCTATTTACCTCTTGCCTGTGCTCCTCCCCACCACCATTTCGTTTAGCTGCCTGCCTACATTTTGCTCATACTTTGATGAAGGGTTCTGCACACCACATTTGTTATGTATCTGTATCCTATAAAATACACTGTTTGACTTGCTGAGATTCTCCAGCATTATGATTTTACTTTTATGTCACTAAATTAGTTGTTTTGTGGCATCATTACAGGTGTAAATATTGTTATAAATTACATTGTTAAAAATAAATAAATTTGTCCAAAAAAGAGAAAGTGAGGTAGAATCAGTGATTCATTGTCCATTCAGAAATCTGATGGCAGAGGGGAAGAAGCTGGGTTTTCAGACTCCTGTATCTCCTTCCTGATGGGAGCCATGTGAAGAGGGCATGGCCTGCTGGTGAGGGTCCTTGAGGATAGAGGCTGCTTTCTTAAGACACCTCCTCTTGTAGATGCCCTCAATGGAGTGAAGACTGATGCCCATGATGGCACTGGCCGGGTTAACAACTCTCTGTAGCCTTTTCCTGTCCTGTGCTTTGACAGCTCCATACCAGACAGCGATGGAACCAGTCAGATTGCTCTCCATGGTACATCTGTAGAAATTTGCAAGAGTCTTTGGTGACATGCCAAATCTCCTCAAACTTCTCACTAAGTATAGCCACTAAATAATATCTCTGCTGAAGTCATAAAGTGAGTGAATAACATGGTTTTAATTCATTAAAGATGATACTATTATTTGTCATTTAAAGGCTACTTTAACACCTAGCCCAGTTTGAGCATTTTTATAATAAATTACCAGTACTTCTTATGCCACAGAAGGCCATTCAGCCTATTAGCTCCATGCCAGCTTTCAGTTGCTCTGTATTTTCACTTAATCCCTCAACCATTCTCAGTGTGGTCAAGATAGAGTACTCTGCTGCTTGTCTCTCGATAGTAAAGCACGCTAAAGGTCTAAAATCCAGCTTTTAAAATGTATTGTTTTCAGAATGGCAGATATTAAAATGGAGAAGCACATTCGTTTTCACTGATCAATGTTTATTCAAGTTACTTTGCTACCAGAACCCTGTGCAACATTTCAGAAGTTGTATAATATAATCTTTGCATAATATAGTTCATTATTTTGAAGTAATGTGGTGAATATTAAAAAAAACCCTTTAGAATAGTTCAGGAAGAGGGCATTCAGCAAGGATGTCTGCACTGAACACAATGCTAAATCAAATTAAATCTCTTCAGGTTACCAATAATCCATATGTATCCATTCCCTGCATTTTCACGTGCCCATTTAAAAGCCTCTTAAATGCGACTGTCATATCTGCTTCCCCCACTACCCAGGCAGCCCAGTCCAGGTACCTACTGCTCCCTGTGTGTATGAAAAAAAAAATTGCCTTACACATCCTCTTTAAATGCTTGTCCTTTAGTATACGGCGTTTTACCCTCATAAAGATTCTGATTTTGATAGGAATCCTACAAAGACTATCTTCCTTTTCAGTTAAAGTGAAGTGTGTCGTTGAGAATTAAAAGCCCTTTGGCCACGGAGTCTGTTCCAGCCATCAACTACCCATTTACATAAATCCTACATTCATGCCATTTTTCCTTATCACCTTTCCCCAGATTCTACCACTCACCTCCACATTAGGGGCATTTACGACAGCCAATTAATCGACCAACCAGCGCATCTTTCAGATGTGGGAGGAAGCTGGAGCACCCAGAGGTGCTGGGAGAAACGCGTGCAGATAACCTGACATCAGGATTGAACCTGTGTCTCTGGCATTGCAAGCCACCAGGTCTACTAGTTGCACCACTACTCTGCCTACTAGGGATCAATTAAAAAAAAAAGAATTGCAAAGAAAGAATAATCTGCATGCAGTCCACAAGAAAAAAAAATCTGTTCTGCAAGGCTCTAATAAATAGTGTCTTGTTTAAATAAGCGTATGAATTATTTGATTTTATTTTAAATTAAAAATAATTAACTGTAAATGTATATTGATGGTAGATTTTTTTTCCCATGAAGTCCACTTAAGTCACAGATTGTAAATTCAAACTTCCCTTAAAGATGAAGATATATTCTAAATTTATGCTTCAATCCAGTACTAATAGAGTCATGCACTGATCAAAAAAGCTGTGTTGTGAGCGAGTCACGTCAATCCAATAGCCCATCAGTCTCTGCAGGTGGATGTAAGCAATCTCATAGTAGCCTGAAGAATAGCCAGGACTTCCCGGAATGCCCTGGCCAAAGTTCCTTATTCAATCAACAGTACCTGAAGCACAGATTCGTTCATTTTGTCAGTACAGTCGCTGTTGTGCAAGAGCATGTTCAGAAGATGGAAGAGGAGGGATTCGTAACTTGAGAAAAAATAGAGTAAATGTTTTTTAAAGTAAAAAAAAATACGTTGAGATATATTTGATTGCAATTGGTTATCTAGAAAATAATACACCATCATTTCTTTTTCACACTCTGTAATAAGTTGTCACACAATACAAAACTTTCTTCATGTTGTGGTTACTTTTGATTTTCTGTCTTTTCAAATCAGCTTTCCATACCTGCCCAGCAACTGCTTTCACTTGTAATAATGGCAGGTGTACACCATATAGCTATCACTGTGACCATTATAATGACTGTGGGGATAATAGTGACGAGGCCGGCTGCTTATTCCGTACCTGTGATCCCGGTTCGGAATTCTCCTGTACTAATGGAAGATGTATCCACATCAGCTCTGTCTGCAATGGGGTGAACGACTGCCATGATAATGGGACTTCGGATGAGAGAAACTGCCGTAAGTATAATGCAGCCCCTTCAGCTTCACTTCAATTTAGTTTGAGAATTAATAAATGATCTCAACTTTCCTCAGGATGCTGAAGTAAGGATTTATTGTGTAACGTTTAAATGACCACTTATTAACGAAAGTAAACACAGTGAAATGTTATTTGTATTGGCCTTCATCAACAGTTAGATCTCTATAACAATTCAAGATCAATTTTGTGCCCTATTTAATTTTGGAACATTTAATTAACATAACAGGACAGCATGAATTTATTGTTCAACAATCAGGTTATCTGATATTTCAATTAAACAACATTGAATTTTTGATAGAATGTGATGAATCCAAAGTTTGTTTATTTTTCAAAAATACATAGTACAGTGAGAAAGGTTCTTCTGCGAACAGATCAACAAATTATCTCTAACATTCGTACAGCTGTGTACAGAGCACAATTTTCAGAGTACAAGGTTACAGTGAAAAGGAAGGTCCGTTAGCACCAAGGACAGCGTGTGATCATTATTTTAGGGTTTACTCAGGAGTCTCTCAGCTGCAGACAAAAAAACTGCCTTTAAATGAGTTTTAACATTCTCAAGCCCTCTACATGATTGTAGGAGGGAAAAGAGTGTGATGGGTCTTTTCATAGGTTGGCAGCCTTTTTGAAGCAACAGGAGATGTGCAGGTGGAGTCCAAAGAGAGGAAGGTTTTGGTTATGTTTGAATTGTATTCAGTTCCTTCTGTGGTTTTTCAAAGCAACTCCTAAACAACACAGATACATCCAACAAGTATGCTTGCATTGGTGCATGTATTGAAGCTGTTGAGGGCCAAGGGGTTATTCTGAATTTCCTTGGTCTTCAAAGAAAGTAAAGGTCTGCTTCCTTGATCATTGACTGATGCCCTTGTCCCAGGTTAAGTTATTGGAAATATTTATTCCTAACAATTTGGAACAGTTCAGTATTTCAAATCAATAATTGTGAGATGTCATTGTGATGTGTGTTGCAAGTCATTCCAGGCTACTTCCTTTCGCGACATTTTCTTTTCTGTTCCGGGTGCACTTTTGACACCCTGTTGCATGTTTCCATCAACCGGCCTCGTATGTCAAGAGATGTAGATGGGATTCATTAAACCATGACATGACCATGCCATATTGCACCCTTACATTTATTTCTTCCAATATGGTAAGATCTTTGTAGACTATTAGGGTAATCAATGGATCACTGTAAACAATAATGTATATATGTAAACAGAAGGTTTCCAGTTTTTCAATCAATGGTTAGGGCAAGTTTTCACAAAATTTGCCATCAGCTCTTGTTTGTTTGATGCTTTCTATTAAATCTGCTGAATGAACCAAACACAAAATGTTTTTTTGATGCAAGTTTTTCAGGTGAAATTTATAGCACTTGGTGTTCAAAATTTCCTGCAAATTATTTTGTCCCAAAGACTCGTGCATGTGTTACAATGCTTTAAAAATACCATTCATTCATTGATTTCCTACCATTATGTATCTGTAGCTCATCGGACCTGTCAGCCTGGCTATGCAAAATGTGAAACGACAAACATCTGTATTCCCCGCACTTACCTTTGTGATGGAGATAATGACTGTGGTGACATGAGCGATGAGAGCTCTACGCACTGTGGTATGTATTCTGTATCCGCTTCAGATGTATGAATATACGCAATGTAATCTTTACTGGAAATGTTGGCTTCACAGCCTGTAACAACCTCTTAATGAACTCACATAATGATGACTTTAATTGAAAAAATGTCATTGTATAACAAATGAAATCTTAAATTGAACTAATTAGTTCCAAAATAATTGCAAATGCTTTATTAGCAGTTTTCTGAAGTGTAGATCTTTAATCATTTCGCATCATAAGTTACTTTTTCTCACGGGGATGAAGAACTGTGTCTTGTGTGCCCGCTAAACACTTTAGCTTGATCAATTTACTTTAATCCTTTTATGTGCAAGCCCAGGCCTGAAATTTTAGCCCCTTTTCCACTGGCACCCAGTCTCAGGAATTAACTGGGAATTTACTGGGTCAGGGTCTAGTGGAAATGGAACACTGTCCAACTGCTGGCATCAAATTACATCATTTCATTAACCGTCTCTACGCCTACTCGTATCCCTGGCATTTGAAAATGCTGGCGTGCTGATAAAACCAGTGGAAAAGAGACAGCAGAAAGTCACCAGATTTCATTGAAAGTAGAACACTCCAAACCCGGAGGATGAGTTGTGTTCACTGGAAAAGCAATTAGTGTCCCAGTTAGGGGTGGCCAGTGGAAATGGCACAAAGGGCCAATTAACTGGGATGCCAATGGAAAAGGGGCTGTGGGTTACCTTTACCTTCCTATGGATGCTGCATAATCTGCTGAGTTTATCCAACATGTTTGTGTATTACACTCATCCTGCATCTGCAGATTCTTTTGTTTTTAGAACATAATGCAATGTTGATTTCATTATTCAATAAAATAAAGGTATTTCTATCTTGCCCGATATGACAGATGGCAGTGAGATTTTAAAGTAGTGATAATAATTAAGTTTTGATAAATTGGAGATCAATTCTTCTGATCAGTGAGTTACAAGGAGCCATAGTTTACATTACCAAAAGAACAAAGGGAAAGGGAATGTTTTGGAAAACATGTTTTATGATATGTGTCGGACTCTGGCTTTAACTTACTCTTAATTTAGTCTATGTGTAGTCTGAGTCCAGCGCGTTCTTTGAATGAAGTGATAGGAGAAGGTATTCGGTTCAACAGTCAATTTATTACACAGCACAAGAATAAAACTTAACAGAGCTCTGGGTCAGTCTGTTAGTTCATAGGTCACCTGCCAGTGAGCTACTCCCCGAGACTGACCCCTATGGTCCAGTTGGTTCAGTTTATATAGGTCAACCTTATCATACAGAACAAAAGTTGGCTTCCTTTGCTAGATTTCATTATCATACAGAACAAAAGTTGTCTTCCTTTGCTAGATCTTTTTGCATAAGCGTTATCACAAGTCATCTCCTGTTTTACAGATATCTGGGGTGTAGCACTCCCATGTTAATCCTCCTGGCCAAACTATCCCATTGTGTTGATCAGAAATTAATTCATCCCCAGATATCTATAATCACCATTCTGTTCTTGTCCTGCCAATTTCTGCTGTTCTCTTTAACACCTCCTCCTGCCTTAATCTTCCTCCTAGACTTGTTTTCCATTCCCTTTGTTTCTTACAGGCCATTCTTTGTTCTGATCTGGCCTGTGTCTCCTGTGCTACTCACCACCTCATTTCGTTTGAGCATTCCTCCTAAATTGTTTTATGCATTTCCTCTCCCTGTATTTTGGAGAGACAATTTTGCTCAGCCAACTTTTGCTCCCTGCTGTGATTGCCACTTAATCACAATCCTTTTTCCCTGAACCATGCAGTAAATATACACTTATTAATTAATCATTTATTTTATACTGTTTTAACCCCTAGATTCCAACAGTCCCCCTTTTGGTCTCATGAAAATGAGACCAACCACCAGTTAATTTATTAGATAGAGAAATCCGGGTTACATGCCAGGGTTGGCATTTCTGATCCCTTGTAATCATTACACTCTTGAGAGGGCAGTAGGGACAAATACATGCCTTGGGGTCTGGGGATGTCTCTCTGTGACAGCGCTCGTTGGATGAGGCACTGGAGGCAGGGAAGGATGCATGGGATCAGAATTAACGCCAAAACCACAAATCCAGCAACTAGCACTAAAGTATGTATCCATCCCCAGTCTCCAGAGAACAAATTTCCCAGCCATGCGCTGCCCAAGGGTCGCCAGGTCTGAACCGGGACGTGAGCTAATTTGCGAATGCCAGATGAAATTTCTTTTACTGCTTGCCCATTGTCATCAATTTTCAAACAACGATTAGTGAGATTCAGTTTTCCACACACACCCCCTTCAGTGGCTAACAAGTAGTCTAAAGCTAAACGGTTCTGAAACACCGTGGCCCTAATCTGTTGCTGCTCTTCTGCCAACAGATCAAGGGCTGCGGCGGTGTCATTGGTGATAATTTCCAAAATAGCTTGTAAACGAATCAGACGGTTTAACATGTAAATTGGGGTTCGATATCCCCAGGACCCATCCTGTGCCCAAGTAGCAGGTCCATAATAAGAAATAATGCGCTCTGGAGGCCAGTCCTCTCCCCACTCACCGATCTTTAAATCCCTCTTCTGGCGGAGCCCCTGATATACACGCGCTGCTAACTGATGGGAGTCGTTCTGTGGTAACAGCACAAATTGTGGTTGAATGATACCTATACAGCACGTTCCCCCTCCAGTCTGGCTCCAAAAAAGTGTAAGCTGTCTTCCCACAAATCCAATATAAACCCTCTGGGGCAAATCCGTGTGGATAGGGATGAGCCCAAAATTGTCTGAGTGAGGGAACCCCTTCATATGGATTAACACCCGTGCAATTCCATACCCCTTTCCCACGGGAGTTATCTGTTATGGGTCTACAATGTGTTACCTTCTGTGGGGACAGGAACCACCGGGGTCGCTGAGGATGCCATCGAGGGAATTTCCCCAAGATCTTAACCCTTGTGCATCTCGAGTCTCCTTTATAATGCCTGCCTTGCTCCTTCCTGATACATTCCTCTCCCAATGGGTGATTAGCTAGATGCCATGTCTGGCGGGGGCGCGTTTCATCTGCCGATCCGTGAAAGCTCATCAACTCCCATATTTCCAGGGGTTCCCCGCTCCATGGCCATGATCCATCTCTTGTGGGTCCCCCACATACCCAACAGTTTTTAACCCCCAAGAGTTCTGCCGTAGTTTGGCAAAGGTCTACCCATCTGTTGTCCCCTACTCTGTGAGTGGCAGCCTGGCGTTTAGCGTTGTCATAGATATCCCCCTTCTCTATGTCCCATACGTATGGTTGTTCTCTCTTTTGCCACATGGGGTCCCACTGTATCCTCTGAATGGGAATTGAGCCCCCTTTCTCCTTATCTTGGTCTCCCTCCGGGGCACAAAACCATGTTACTCCTTGGGGACAGCGGTCTTGATTTGATGTGAACTGTAAAGAGCCCTTATTGAATTTAACATCATACACTTGTCCATTATGCACACACTTACGTCCTGTGTGAGCCCCCACACAGTGTTCAGGAAAGTTAGTCCAATCAGTAAAGTACTGTTCTTTTTCGTTGTGCGACCCCCAGGCCGAGTGCACACACTTTGTACAGTGGTTTTCTACTCCAGCCCCTTCAAGGGCTCGGAATACCAGTACCCATAGTCCCCACATAGTATTCATCCCAGCTTCTTTCGTTGTTTTGATGCCAATAACTTGATTATGCCGTCAACCACTGATACACAGTCACTGTAGTCCAATAGTCTCTTTAAAAAGGACTTTAAGTGTTCTTAGTCCGTGGTTGCTTCACAGGTTCTCAGTCACCTCCGTTCGAATCTGTTCCAGTGTCCGTGTCGGTGGGTCCGTTGCTGCACACTGACTCCAATGATACCACGTCTCGCCTTTTCCTTGTAGTCGAACCGCGTGGGACGTCCTCTCCACCACTCTGTAGGGTCCTGTCCACCTGGGCTCCGACCACTTTCTTTTGATGACCTTTAGCAGAACCCACTCCGCGACTGAAGGTATCGGTGTTTCCCCTTCTCTGGTGGGACTTGTGACCTGTTGTGAAAAATCTGACACCAGAGCCGTTAGTTTTTCATAATAAAGCTTGCATCCCATTGAGCTTACCTCATTCTTCGTTGTCTGAATTCCGGCTCCCGGTCCTGGAAACTGGTGCCCTGTTTGTAGTTCATATGGAGTAAATCCTGTCACAGAACTTACCGAACTCCTTACTGACATTAATGCCAGGGGCAACGCCTCCACCCAATTTAGTTTGGTTCGTACCTGTACTTTCCCGATCTTACTTTTTATTGTTTGGTTCATCCTCTCCACTTTCCCTTGGGATTGCGGATGGTACACCGTTCCAAAGGCATGTTTCAATCCCAACATTGCTTCTACCTCCTGTAGATTATTATTCTTGAAATGACTTCCGTTGTCAGACCTGATTTTTCTAGGGAATCCGTGTCTCGGAATATACTGGTTGATCAGGAATTTACATACCGTCATAGCGTCTTCTCTTTTGGCAGGGATTGCCTCTGGCCACCCTGTGAACGCATCTACTACTACTAAGAGGTATCGATAGCCACTCACCCTCTCAATCATGTCCGTATAATCCAGTACGATTTCCTGCCCTGGTAACTTAGGTAGAGGGAACTGACCTTCATGTGGCTTTACAGTCGCCTTAACATTGAAAGCTATACATACATCACACTCTCTAATATGGTTCTCCACCATCGCCGGCAGGAAGGGGTGCCACCAATGTATCAAGTACCTTATCATCTGCTTCTTTCCACAGTGTGTTAGCCCATGCGCCTCCTTGAGGAGGGGTTTCATGAGTCCAGATGGTAAAACTGGCCTCCCGTCTATCGACCTCCATAGTCCTTGATCCTTGGTTGCCCCCCTTTCCTCCCATACCATCCTTTCCTGAGGTGATGCCTTTGCTTGTTCCTGTACTATTACTTCTACGCTACACGGTGGTAATAAGTCATGTGCTGTTCTGTCTGCCTGTATCATAATAAACTGAGGGCCGTATCCTGCTGCCCTTTTAGCGGCCCTGTCCGCTTCCTGATTTCCCCGAGCCACCATCGTATCTGTTCTATCATGTCCTTTACATTTAAGAACTGCTAATGCCCTTGGTTTCAAGAGGGCCTCAGTCAGTTTCCTAACATCCTTCTCGTGTTTAATTGGGGTCCTTGCTGCTGTTAAAAACCCACTTCTAATCCATTGACTAAGTTCGACCTGTATTGTCCCTACCACATATGCTGAGTCTGTATATATATTGACCTCCTTCCCTTCTGCCCATTCTAATGCTGCTATCATTCCCTGTAGTTCTGCGAGTTGTGCTGACTCCTTTCCTCTCACTGTCCCTGTAATGATTTCTTCAAATCCTTCTGTAGTTTTTCGTACCACCGCATAGGCAGCTTTCAATCCATCTGTGGGGTGTCTGTAACAGCACCCATCTGTAAACAAGGTTTCATCTGGTTCTCTTAAGGGTGTAGTCTGTAGGTCAGGTCTTATTTTAATATCCTTCACTACCCTCTTTTCACAACAGTGTGGTACTCCCTCTCCCATATTGTCTGCCATGTTAATGCCTTCATGGGTAAATGTAACATTTGGAGCATTCAGGATCTTTTCTAGTCTCGTCTGCCTTAGTGAAGTCATTGTAAATGCTGTCGAGCTCACAAATGCGACAATGCTATGTGTTGTTAATACCGTCAGGCCATGTCCCATTACTATGTGTGCCACCTTTTGTAAAATCTTTGCTACTCCTGCTGCATGTCTTGTACATGGTGGGTGTCTGTCTTCCGTTGGGTCTAGTGTGATACTCCCATACATGAGCACACATCTTCCACCCCCTTTTTTCTGAAAAAGAACACCATCAATTGTGTGTGCTTTTTCAGAAACATCCAAAAAGAAAGGTAGTTTATAATTTGGAATCGCCAAATCTGTAGCTGTTGTAAGAGCTTGCTTCAATAGAATAAAACTCATCTCAGCCTGTGCAGTCCAATCCAGTGTAGCTCCCAGGTTCCTCATCCCCTGCTCATTCACCAAAGTTCGCAGTGGATGTGTCAATTCACCATACGATGGGATAAACTGCCTACTATAACCTGACAAACCCAAAAACGAAAGCATCTCTTTAACTGTCTTTGGTTTTGTATGATGTAGTATCGCTGTTTGATGTGCAGGGGAAATCCCTGTGCCTTTCGCTGAGACCATTCTCCCTAAAAAGGTGACCACCTGCCTGCAGCATTGCAGCTTTGAGCGAGAGACTTTAAAGCCTGCCTTAAACAGCTGCACTAGCAGGAGACAGGTGGCCTCCAAACAGGAAGCATGATCAGGTGCTGCTAATAGGATGTCATCTACATACTGGATCAGAACTACCCCACCTGGCAGTGCTAGCCCCCCCAGCTGATCTTTCAACACCTGATTGAAAATCCCTGGAGATAAAATAAAGCCCTGTGGAAGTCTCGTATACCGCAACTTTCTACCTCTATACGTGAACGAAAACACATCTCTTAATGGTTCTGCCAGAGGCAAGCAGAAGAAAGCATTCGCTAAATCTATGCAAGAGAACCACTTGTGGTTGGGGGTTAAAGCAGTCATGGCAGTATATGGGTTAGGTACTGGAACTGTGGGTGTACTCACAATACCATTGATGCGCCTTAAGTCATGGGCCATCCGATATTTGCCCGTGTCTTGTTTAGGAACCGGTAAAATGGGTGTATTCCAACTAGAACGCGAATGTTCCAACACCCCTGAATACATAAGGCCATCAATGGTCTTTGCCAAACCTTCCTCAGCTTCAGGTTTGTGGGGATACTGCATCTGCCAAATAGGGGTGTAATCTGACAGTTCGAAGGTTATGGGATCAACCTGCTGACAAAAACCTACATCTGCTGGTCCCACTGACCACAGGTTCTCAGGGAGAGAATGTAGCATCGAGGCCGAGTCTGGGTGATCCATCTTCTCCCTACCATGAAATCGTTCAATCTGTCTATGCTCAAGGAGGACTTGATCATGTGTCGGAGACCAAATTCTGTATGCCTGCCCAGATGAGGAGAACTGCACTGTCGGTATTTGGGTGTCAGACCAGTCCCTTAGGGACTTCAAGTTCCGACACATCGGTCCCAAATCTTTTGCCTGATGAGTAGTGCCAATTGCAAGGGTGACATGTGGAATGGCCTCCCCTGCCATCTCATACCATTCCAGCTGTTCAGATGTCAGTGCCACCGCAGCGGCCACTCCCTCCTTTCCTATCACTATGTAGTCCGAATTAATTTCCCATTGCCTGCCCTCTACCTCTTCATAAAAGGCATGCTGATACATTTCATCCCCATCCCTATCGTAAAAGAGGGTCATATGGGGAGGGTCCGAGGGAGGGGTATACGGGTGTAACGTCTGGATCCACGGCTTCCATTGATTATAAGGCTTTAGCAGCCCTCCCTTCTGTGGGTCCTCAGGTTGCAGCAGCCCCCAATAAATGTCAGCCCATTGTCCCTCAGACGCGGATCCTCCAGCTGCCGCCAACAACATCTGAGAACCGGAATGCAGTGTCGTTAATGAACAGTTCATAGAATATTCATTTGGAAAGGTGACCTCTATTCCGCTGGGTCCACAAAGGATCGATGCTCCGCACTTGACCAACAGGTCTCTGCCCAAGAGATTGGTAGGGCACCTGGCTGACAAAATGTATTGATGTGTAAAAGTCTGTCCTGCCACAGAAGTGACTAGTGGTATAGAGAACGGCAGATTTTCTGGTGTCCCCGAGAACCCTATCAGCTGGACGCTAGAGGATGATGTTTTATCTTGAAATTCAGTGCCAGTGAGTGTTGAAAATCTGGCTCCCGTATCCACTAAAAAGGATACTTCCATGTCCATAACTTTAATCTGCAGGAAAGGGTCTGCCAACCTAGCCTGCTCGTGGGTGCTCGGGCTCCGTCACTGTGGGCAATATTGCTCCTCCTCTGTCAGCAAAGGGAATTGTCTCTTTGGAGCTAAAGCCGCATGGGGTGCCTGATGTACCGGGGGTGGCACTGACGATCTCTGGGACTGGACCCAATGCTCATTTTGTGGTGGTCCATATCCCCTTCCCCCAGTGTCCCGAGGATCCCAAGCCAGGGGGCAGTCTCTCTTCCAGTGTCCTGGCTGACCGCATACAAAACATACGGCTGGCTGCATTCGTGGAGCACCCCGAACTCTCCCTCTTACTCGGAATCCCCCCATTGGACCTCCCATTCTGGCCACATAGGTGGGACCCGGTGCCCAATATGGGGCCGGGTGCCAAGTCATATTATTCCCTTGTGGTGGCTGCGTTGCTGCTGAATCATCTGGTTTGCACCCTTTGAGGAAATCTTTTTTACCTCGTTTGCCTTTTGCCTAGCCTCTGCCAATTGAAGCTTAAGGAGTTGCACTTGTGCCGACTCCATAGTATGTTTGTCCTCCTTTTGCTTAGCCCTGTAACGTTTCATGTGATGGGTCAAATGTTTTTCCCATTGCTCACTCGAGCAGCCAGGAATATCAGGGTTATTCTCTAATGTCTCCCTAACTACAGCTGGCAGTCCACTCGTTACTGCAGCCCTAAAGAGTGTAGTCTGCAAGGGATCTGTGGCTGGGTGTACTCCTGCCTTATCAGTCCAACTCTCCCTACACTGACTCAAAAAAGTCGAGATCTCCTCATCCTCCTTTATGGAAAAGGTCAGGGACTGCATGACACCAGGGGAAACGGGGAACTTATCTCTCATAGCCCCTCCTATTGCCGTAGCATGGTTGGCAAATGGCTCGGCATCGAGGCAACTAGTGATTCCTGCAACTATTTCTACCTGCTGTATCTCCCACAGCCCAAGCTGTTTACCCAATAATGCTCTCCAATCCCCTATGGCTATCTTATGTCCCATCGTATATTGGCAGAACTTTCCCATCCACGCTCCACCTCCCTCAGTCGGAGGTGGCATTTTATCCACAATACAATTCATGTCAGTGAATGAGAAGGGTTGATACCTCTCCCCAATTTGCGGACCCTTATAAATTAGCGGCATCTGTCTATACCTTTCTGGAAGCCGTACTTCCTCCCTGTCCCGCAACGCATATCCCAAAGGGGAACGAGGGTCATCCTGACTCTGTCTTCTATGTGTGATCATGCTTCCCCTGATCGTGACTGGCTGTTCCTCCTCTTCATTCTCCACACTCACACTAGCTAGATCAGTATCCTCGTCCTGCTCTCTCTCCCGTTCCCATCTGACACTCGCGGGGTCATTTCCCTTCCTATTCTC
The DNA here is from genome assembly GCF_036971445.1 of Narcine bancroftii. Classification (NCBI taxonomy): domain Eukaryota; kingdom Metazoa; phylum Chordata; class Chondrichthyes; order Torpediniformes; family Narcinidae; genus Narcine; species Narcine bancroftii. Next base: position 287,247,833 of record NC_091472.1, read on the forward strand.
CTCTTGTCCCAGCTCTTTCTCATCTGTACTTCCCAAGCCCCTACTATTTTTCCTTACTGCACATCTATCGTTCTGTACTTCGTGCACCCACTCTTTTGTTTCCTCCACTCTCCGCTGTGCAACTCTCTTCAGTCTCTCCTTCGCCTCATGTAGTTCTGGACCTGTTAACTCAGTGACATTCACTATTCCCTCACTAATCTGCATCGCTGGCATTTGGGGAATAGGATAAGGTGGTGGCAATGTCTCCGGTAACTCTGGATATAACGGGGCTGACGGCTTCACCTCCCCCGTATTCTCCTTAGTGTTATGGGATCCCTGTTTAATATCATGTTGAAGGTTCGCATCCACAGCCATGCAAGCCAATGTTATAATGTGTAAATCTGCCCTTCTCTGTTCCTTCACTTCGCTCAGTTGTTTAAACCTTCGTTTATTCCACATAGCTCCTTGTCCTTTTGCCTCATGTTCCTGCACCTCCTTGGCTGCTTCCCTCTCTGCTTCTCCTAAGTACCGTACCAGTCGGATTTTTTCAAACCCTAGTGGCACCTTCCCCTGATCCTGCAGCTCTCTCCATATCTGTTCGTACCGTGCCATAGCCTGTACCTCCTCTCCCTTCGGTACTCCTCCCAGTAATTGATCCCTTGTTTTCTCCCACTGTCGGTGTACAGATAGGGGAACCCCTCTGTCTCCCCCGAGCTCTTGCCCTACATCCCTAATTACTCCTTCCATCTCCGTTCTGATCTTTAACTCTTTAGACTTCGTGATTTTGACACCCTGCAATCTACTTCGTCCCTTCCCACGTTGTATAACCACTAGATGACCAGCAGCTCCCTGAAAACAGGTGTTCCCCTTCAGGTATGATCAAAGAGAGAGAGCCAGCTGGGGGATTATGTGTCTCGTGGTTGTGTGAAGTGTCTGTTTGTTTTGCGGTTAGCTTGTTAGTTTCCCCCTTTGTGTGAAATGTACACTGTTTGTTTTGCGGTTAGTCTGTGTACACAGGTGCCTCACTGTGTGACTGCCTATCCCCACTGTGTTTCCCTGATCCGTATTCTAAATACCTTGCCTCTATGCCTTCTCTACCCTGTAAAACAGTACAATCTGTAACCTCTGCTGCCCCCTTTTTCAGAAGTACTTAAAACATCGAGAGTAATACAGTGATATACACAGCAACAATACCAGCGTGCATGAAAAAACAGTTAAATGCCGAACACCTTATACAGATACTTATTACTATTATGGTACACGATTCTTAAACAAATACTTATTACACACTATAGAAACAAATAACTATAACACAATACACCTTATACGGATACTTATTATACACTACTATGGTACACGATTCTTAAACAAATACTTATTACACACTATAAAAACAAATAACTATAACACAATACACCTTATACGGATACTTAATATACACTATAGGAGCAAATAACCATCACCATACACCTTATACTAATTGGCCAAGTGTCTAAAGCTATCTCTCGAGATCGCTACGAGGGGACTCCAACCCCGTTCTACTAGGAGGACTCCAACCCCCTTATACTAGGAGGACTCCAACCCCCTTTCTACTAGGAGGACTCCAACCCCCTTCCTCTCAACCCCCTTATACTAGGAGGACTCCAACCCCCTTTCTACTAGGAGGACTCCAACCCCCTCTTTCTCAACCCCCTTATACTAGGAGGACTCCAACCCCCTTTCTACTAGGAGGACTCCAACCCCCTCTTTCTCAACCCCCTTATACTAGGAGGACTCCAACCCCCTTTCTACTAGGAGGACTCCAACCCCCTCTTTCTCAACCCCCTTATACTAGGAGGACTCCAACCCCCTTTCTACTAGGAGGACTCCAACCCCCTTTCTCTCAACCCCCTTATACTAGGAGGACTCCAACCCCCTTTGTTTTATTCTTTGGCTTTAACGAGGGCTTTTGCAGAGTAGTGACAACACACAATTTATCTTTGCCAATAGCAGAACTTCGTTAAAACAGGCGTCTGCTTACCTCCCTTTGTAGGATGGTCACTTGTTGTTATCACCACACCACAATCGACCGGTGTTTCGTATCTTTTTCTTCCGTCACTTCTCCATCTTCATCACGTCGGGGTCACCAAATTGTCGGACTCTGGCTTTAACTTACTCTTAATTTAGTCTATGTGTAGTCTGAGTCCAGCGCGTTCTTTGAATGAAGTGATAGGAGAAGGTATTCGGTTCAACAGTCAATTTATTACACAGCACAAGAATAAAACTTAACAGAGCTCTGGGTCATTCTGTTAGTTCATAGGTCACCTGCCAGTGAGCTACTCCCCGAGACTGACCCCTATGGTCCAGTTGGTTCAGTTTATATAGGTCAACCTTATCATACAGAACAAAAGTTGGCTTCCTTTGCTAGATTTCATTATCATACAGAACAAAAGTTGTCTTCCTTTGCTAGATCTTTTTGCATAAGCGTTATCACAAGTCATCTCCTGTTTTACAGATATCTGGGGTGTAGCACTCCCATGTTAATCCTCCTGGCCAAACTATCCCATTGTGTTGATCAGAAATTAATTCATCCCCAGATATCTATAATCACCATTCTGTTCTTGTCCTGCCAATTTCTGCTGTTCTCTTTAACACCTCCTCCTGCCTTAATCTTCCTCCTAGACTTGTTTTCCATTCCCTTTGTTTCTTACAGGCCATTCTTTGTTCTGATCTGGCCTGTGTCTCCTGTGCTACTCACCACCTCATTTCGTTTGAGCATTCCTCCTAAATTGTTTTATGCATTTCCTCTCCCTGTATTTTGGAGAGACAATTTTGCTCAGCCAACTTTTGCTCCCTGCTGTGATTGCCACTTAATCACATTCCTTTTTCCCTGAACCATGCAGTAAATATACACTTATTAATTAATCATTTATTTTATACTGTTTTAACCCCTAGATTCCAACATATGGAATGCTAATAAAGAAATTTGTAGCATTTTTGGCAAATGAATGAGTGGATTCTGTTGTTCAGATTTATTGTCAGAGTACATACATGACATCACATACAACACTGAGATTCCTTTTCCCTGAGAGCATGGCAGAATTACTACCACTATTGGTAGTAAAAAAACTGTACACAGTGTAAACATGTTATCTGTTTACAGTTCATTTATTTGTTTACGGGTGTAAACAAACTGCAATACAAAGAGAACAAAAGAAAATCAATAAAGTGCACAAGTAAGAGTCCTTAAATGAGTATCTAATTGAGTTTGTCGTTGAGTCTGATGGTGGAGGGGTAGCAGCTATTCCTGAACCTGGTGGTGCGAGTCTTGTGGCATCTATACCTCTTCCCTGATGGCAGCAGCAAGAACGGAGAGTATGCTGAGTGGTGTGGGTCTTTGATGATTGCTGCTGCTCTCTGATGGCAGCGTTCCCTGTCAATGTACTCAATAGTTGGAGGGTTTTGCTTGTGATGTCCTGGGGTGTGTCCACTACCTTTTGGAGGGCTTTATGCTCAGGGGTATTGGTGTTCCTATACCAGGCCATGATGCAGCTGGTGTCCACATTTTTCACCACATATCTGTAGAGATTTTTCAGGGTTGCTGATGTCATATCAAACCTCAGCAAACTCCTGGGGAAGTAGAGGCGCTGACGTGCTTTCTTCACGATGCCATTGGTGTGTTGGGCCCAGGAAAAATCCTCTGAGATATTGACTCCCAAGAATCTAAATTGTTTGTAGGTAATTGAAAAATATTTTGGGATTTGAAGTGATTCTTTCATTGAGCATGCATGAATACAATTGGATTAATGGCTTTGTATTTATGGTGAAAAACATTGATTTTCAGGATTTTGGATGATTTTCTTCATGTTTAATTAACATTATCCAACGAAGGAGTAAAAAATCTTTTTTATATCATTTCTGTATTCTAACTAATAGATTTGCTAAGGTGAGATTCCACCATTCCCAGGTGTCCATTCAATAGGTTTCCCCTGATGGCCAGATGTCCAGTTTCTCATGGCCATATATCAATATACTGTAACAAACAAATTTGCGACATTTTGGCCAGCACAAGAGCTATTTTGCAAGCCTTCACTCCTCAGGAGATCTTATTCAATGAAACAGTATGCATGTTATGTAAATTTTGCTTTGTTATTACAGAAACCCTAAAGGTTTGATTTTAAAAAGTCATTATCCTAAAAATATTTTTTTCCCAGATGCTGCCTGATCTGTTGAGTATTTCCCACATTCTCTGTTTTGATTTCTGATTCCTAGCATCCACAGGGTTTTGCTTTAGATTGAGGGTTTCTACCTGTAAATTTAAACCTCTTGGTTTTCTCTCAGCTGTTGGAACTTGTGCAGAGTACGAGTTCCGCTGCGCATCTGGACGCTGTATTCCAGGACATTGGTACTGTGATGGTGGGATGGATTGTGTTGATGAGTCGGATGAACCAGTTACTTGTAGTAAGTATCATTTAAAACTTGAAACAGTTAGCTACTTGCTATTGCTTGATTTTGTACCTATTTAACTATTGTCATAAATATCTAATAAAAACATCTTTGGGTGCCTTTTAAAATCAGACACAAGGAAATCCCCTCTGTGATGTAGAGACATTCAACATCTCCATGAGGAATATGTTGAAGATGCACTTTAAAAACTTAGTACCCTTTTCATTTCAACAGAACTAGAAAATGTTCAAACCGTGTTAATTTCTGATCCACTCTCATTTCGCAGACATTGTATTTTTTTAAAAATATTTTTGCAATGTTGTGTTTATAGTTCGTGCAGAAATAACCTGTTCAGACCAGCAGTTCAAATGTGACAATGGTAGATGTATCCCTTCTACTTGGATATGTGATGGTGATGACGACTGTGGGGACACGAGTGATGAAGATCGAAGACATAACTGTGGTAAGTGTCACCATCAGATTCATTCCCTTCACCCACATCCCATTAGTAATCTATTTCTCATGGTTCTTTTCAGATAGAAGATTGATAATGTATCAATTTTGAAATCCCTCACTTGAAAAAAAAACCCAACAAAATACATACTTCTGCATCTGCTCCAAATTTTAATTACCATCTCCTTTTTTCTTTGCATTTTTAAATAAAATTAATCTTAAATAGAATAGTTGGAAGATTATTTGATTTTTATATTTGATAGTGGCACGGCTCGCAAAGCAGTTCGATGTTATTACAGCGCCAGTGACCAGTGTTTAAATCTGGCACTATCTGTCTGGAGAGCCCGTCGAAAGAACCAAAGACTTGTTGATCTAAACCAAGGCTTTTATTAACAAAAAGACTGGAGCATATCACAAGTAGGTCGGCCAGTCCAGAATGACCTGGTCTGGCTAGGAGCAGGCCTTTCAAGACCTGCCAGTAGGCGTGGCTACGTTCTCAGCCAATCACAGTCATCCTACACTACCATCTGGAAATATAAACATTGGTGATAGAATCTGTACTATCACATTGTGGTTGTACCTTATCCCCATGAACTGTGTGTTTTGCCCAGGTGCTGCAACTTCATCCTACCCTCCAAAATGTTTGTTTCATCTTGTGTCAGTTCTTAGACAACACCTGGATGAAGGAAAAGGTTCTTTAATTTAGTGTTGTTGTAAACAGCACAATGAGGCAGGCCATGAGGCTGCAAGCCTCCATTACAGATTTGCATACTGTATTGCCCTGCTCTGTGTCAGCCCCTGGTGGCAGCCAAGTATAATCAAATGATAAGGCATTGCTAGTTGCATTGCAACCACGATCACTCTCATTATATCTCCCTTTCTTAAAACAAAAGTAGCTTCCTTTTAACTAACATGTTTTCTTTGTGTAACTCTGCAATTTTAACTTTAACACCAGGAACTTACATTTTCATTATTATCAACATTGTTAACATTTTTTTAAATTTGTTTTGTGTGTTCACATTTACATCCACTAAAACTTGAAGAGCGAATAAGATAGCACTACTTCATTCTATAACAGAAGTCTTTAAATTTTCTCAATGAGCCTCTTAGGAGGATTCACATGTCTTGACGATCTCCTGATTGATTGTCCTTGAGTCTGAGTTGTTGCCTCAGATAATGTTTTCTCAGCTGTGCATTCAGGTTTTTCAACAGTATCTGTCTTTCTATCTACTGTGGCTGGTCCCATTTGAAGATCTCGACGATTTCTTCACAGAACAGCACCTTGATCTGTCTGAATGGTGTATGATCTTGGTTGGATTTCACTCAGGACAGTTCCCTTCTGAGTCCATAATTCTTTTAGCTTTACTTGGTCACCAGTGTGGAGTTCCGGAAGGTTTTTTGTTCCTCTGTCAAAATAATACTTTTGCTTTTCTTTTTGTTGTTCTTTGAACTTCCTCACTTTCTCTTCCTCTTTTGTTTTTAGGAGTTTCTCTTGAATGGATAGGTTTAATCTTAGCCTATATCCTATAAGGAATTCTACTGGTGACATACCACACTTGAGAGGTGTTGTGCAGTATACTAACATGCTCCGGTAGAAGTCTGTTCCATTGTCTTTTCACTGTATGTACTGATTTTATCACTAGACCATTGGACAGTGGAAAATGAAGACTTGATGTGGTGTGTACAAAATGTCACTCTTTGGAAAACTGTCAGAACTTTAAATTACAAAACTGGGGTCCATTGTCTGGAGAATATGGCTTTCATACCTGTTATTACAGCATCTGCAGTGGTGGTATTCAGTTTGCACTCCTCTGGATATAGGGAGTAATAGTCTGTGACTACAAGGTGGTCCTTCCCTTGACATTTGAATAGGTCAGCGACTACCTTCTGGTAAGGTGCTGGGTGTGGCTTTAGTTGTTCTGCAGGATTGTTTGCTTGATATTTCTGGCATATTGTACAGTTTGACACTTCATTTGTTATATCATTGTTGATTCTTGGCCAGTACGTCATCTCTCGTGCTCTTTTTCTTACACTTTTGATTCCGAGATGTCCTCCATGGATCCTTTTTAGCATCTCTTTTCTCAGACGCTTTGGGATAAGGATTTTGCTTCTTTTGTAGATTATGTCTTCAACCACTGATAGTTCCGCCCTGCAGTTCCAGTACTCTGAAACATCAGGTGAGCAGTCCTGCTTCATGTTGGGCCATCCATCCAAGATGTTTTTTTCTCAGTTGTCTCAGTGTTTCATCTTTGTTTGTCTCTTGACTTTGAGCTCCACTTTTACATCTGATATGGGCAGTGCACTTGTGATCATGTCCATGAAGGTATTCATGTCTTCATCCATTTTGGTGTTTGAAGGCTCTCTTGTGTCACTAGCTCTAGACAATGTGTCTCCTGTGTACATTAGCTTACCTGGAGTGTAAGCTACATTCAGTGTATAGCATTGCAGCCTAATCATCATTCTTTGTATTCTAAGTGGACATTCATTTAATGGCTTTTGTAACAATGCAATCAAGGGCTTATGGTCAGTCTCTACACTGATTGTTTGTCCTGACACAAACTGATGAAATCTTTCACAGGCATATGTGAAGCTGAGCAGCTCCTTTTCAATTTGAGCGTATTACATCTCTGTCATTGAGCGTGATGCATACTCAATGGGTTGCCAGTCATAATATTTTTGGAGAAGAACTGCACGAAGTCCACTATGTGATGCATCTGATATCTTTATGGGTCTCGCTGGGTCGTAAAACCTCAGAACTGGTTCCTCTGTGACCAGTTTCTTTAGTTTATTCCTTGACTTTTCAAGCTCATGATTCCACTCCCATTTAATGTTATTTTCTGTTAGTCTTCTCAATGGAGCCATCTTTTCTGAGAGGTTGGATATGAATTTACCCATAGAGTTGACCATTCCATTAAACCTCTGTACATCCTTTTGCATTGTGTTTTTGGCATGTTCCCAATGGCGGACAAATTTTTGGGATATGGTCTGATGCCCTCAATGTTACAAATGTTAGTTCTGTCACACCGAACTGGTATTTCTCTCTATTCAGCTTCAAGTTTTCTTTCCTTGTTGCTTCCAGCACTTTCCTTGGTCTCTCCATTCTCGTGCTTCCCCATACTGTAATGTCATCCATTGAGGTATCAACTCCGTCCAGGTGCTCATAGACCAAATGGATAGTTTTATGATACACTTCAGGAGCTGAGGCAATTCCGAATGGTAACCTTAGGAATTTGGATCTGCCAAATGGACTATTCAACGTGCACAGTCTTGAACTTGCTTCGTCTAATTTTAACTGCCAAAATCTGATGATGCATCTAACTTGCTGACAATCTTTGCATTTGAAAACTGTGACATGATTTCTTTACGGGTTGGAAGCTTAAAGTGATCTCTCTTTATTACTCAGTTTAGATCTCTTGGACCCAGGCAAATTCTAAGCTTTCCATTCTTTTTGTCCACAGAGATGAATGAACTCACTCATTCTGTTGGTTCATCTATCTTGTGAATTACATTCAGGCTTTCCATCCTATCCAGCTCTGCTTTTAGTTAATTTTGAAGCGCTAATCGAACTTTTCTGCATGAATGTATTATCGGTGACACATGTTTATCCACTCTGATCGTGCATTCTCCTGGAAGGCAGCCTAGGCCCTGAAATGGGTCATTCTACTCTTTCATGAGTTCATCATAGACTATCTCTCCTTTGCTTTCCACAACGAGGACTCTTTTTACCAGGTTCAGTTTCTCACAAGCTGTTAAATCTAGTATGGCCTGTACATCCTTTGGAACCATGATGAATGCTAGCATGTGCTCTTTGTCCTTGTATTTCACTTAGACCATGCATTCTCCTTGCATTGGTATATTGATACCTGAATATCCTGTCACCTTCACTTTTTTTCCAAACATCTTTGGTTTTGGTCTAATCTTCTTAAAATCAGTCTCTGATAATACATTAATTTGTGCTCCAGTATCCAATTTAACTGAAATGTATATGTCATTCACTTTTAATCTCAACATCCAGTCTCTGTTTCTTTCTTGTTTTCAGTCACATCTACATAGATTCATCTATCCCCCTTTCATCTACTGCATGAACCTTGCTTTGTGGCACTTGGTTCCTCCAGCAATGGGCATAATGTTGCTTTTGTTGCACATATAGCATGTTTTACCATATGCTGGACACTGTAGGTGTTTACCATATCAACGACATGGCTTTTGATTGTCTCTTTAATTTTTGTTCACTGGCCACGCCTCACTTTCTACTTTGGCGCTCTTTTTGTTAAATGGTTTATGTCCGTTTTTGCTCACTGCATCCATGTTGCAGCTAGTTTTACTGAACAGCTCTTTTGCCTGCAATTTTACAGTTTCTGCAGCTCTACAGAGTACTATGGCTTTTTCCAGATCTAGATTTTGCCTTCTTAGCAGGCTTTCCCTTAGACTATTATCTGGAAACCACACACAAGTCTGTCTTTTATCAGCGAGTCAGTGAGTCCACCAAATTCACATGTTTTGCTTCTTTTTCTCAATTCCGTCACATACTGATCAATACTTTGTTCTGTTTTCTGTACATGTGAAAAATCTGTGCCTCTCAAATGTCACATTGCATTTAGGTATGCAGTATGCCTCAAACTGTTCCATTATTTTTTTCAATTTCATTTTGTATCCTTCTGCAGCAAATGTGAAGTTATTATAAACTTCCAGGGCTTCATCACCCTCGACATGTAAGAAAACTGATGCTTTCGCTTTATCACTTTTCTCGTCGGCTCCGACTGCCAATAAATACAATCCAAAATGTTGTTTGAATCTGTTCCAATTCTCAACCACATTACTTGTCAGCTGAAGTTTCACTGGTGGATGTAATCCTTCCATTTTTCACTGTGTTCTTTTCTCTTCACTGATCAGTTGCTGACATTAAATTTTACCTATTAAAGTATTTCCTCCTAATTTCCTTCATCCCACTTCTGACACCATGTTTAATCTTGTATTTGTATGTGTGAGTTCTTAGACAACACATTGATGAAAGAAAAGGTTCCTTACTTTAAAGTTGTTGTAAACAGCACCATGAGGCATGCCATGAGGCTGCAAGTTTCCATTATAGATCTGCATACTGTGTCAGCCCCTGGTGGCAGCCAAGTATAATCAGACGGTAAGACATTGCTAGTTGCATTGCAACCACGATCACGATCATTACAGAGTTGGCGATTAATTAGGTGTAATTGGGCAGCATAAGTTTCAATGGCTGGAATTGGCTTCTAACCTGTAATTAATTTTTAATAATGATCTATGTGCATTCATTTGTAATCATCAATGGGCCAGTGCATAAGCTGTGAACTTACATAACTGTTCGTGCATATGTTAATATTACCAGTTGGGTGCTGTTACAAAGATTGTTTTCTCCAAGAAGGCTGGTAGCTGGGAGATCTAATTCAAACAATACTTCTGAGCATCAGAACTTCCTGCTAAATAACTAGACAAGAGAAGTTTAAAAAACTTGTATTTACATAAATTTTTAGTCTTTATTATCAAGCATAATCTTACCACCAATATATATGACAAACCCTCTATTCCTACAACTACCAACTTCCTCACACCCTGTCCCCTGCAAGGATTCTATCCCCTTCTCTCAATTTCTCCATCTCCACCGCATCTGTCCCCAAGATGAGGTCTTCTAATCCAGATCTTCTGAAATGTCTGTCTTCTTCTACAAACATGGCTTCCCCTCCACCACCATTAACTCAGCCCTCACCCGCATCTCCTCCATTTCCCACTCATCTGCCCTGGCCCGCTCTGCCCCAGATCAACAAACATTGAATCCCCCTTATCCTCACCTACCACCCCACCAGCCTCCCCATCCAATACATAATCCTCTGGAATTTCCAGCACTAACAACGGGATCTCACTATCAGACACATTTTCCCCTCTCCGCCGTGCGTGGGGTCCATTCCCTCCGTGACTCCCTCGTACACTCATCTGTCCTCACAAATCCCTTCCCTCACCCCAGTACCTTCCCCTGTGGCCGCAGGAGGTGCAACACTTAGCCTACACCTCCTCCCTCACCACAGTCCGGGATCTCAAACAGGCCTTTCAAGAGAAGCAACACATCACTGGTGTATCTGCAGGACTGATTTACTGCAACCGGTGGCATTTGTGGCCTTCTTTACTTCGGAGAGACTGGGCACAGATTGGGAGATCACTTCACTAAGCACCTTCACTCTGTCCGCACCAGTGACAAGAGTCCTCACGTTAGCCAACTATTTCATTTCTCTGTCACACTCCCATGTCTGTGGCCTTGTGTATTATCCCACCAAGACCACCCACAAATTGGAGGAAGAACACCTTATTTTTTTGCCTGGGCACTCTGCAGCCAAATGTCATTAACATTGATGTTTCTGGTTTCTGCTCACCTGCTCTCCTCTTCTATTCCCTTCCCCATTCCTTTCCAGATTTCCTCCTCCTCCCCCCTCTATTCACCTAGCCATCATTCCTCCCCTTGATTGCTGCTCTCCCCTCTCATTCTCCACTTCCCATCTCCTGCCTTTGCAACCATACCTCCCCCCACCCCACTCTTTTGTTCAAACACTTGCCAACATATTCCCATACCTTGATGAAGTGCAGAAGCCCAAAACGTCAGTTATGTATTTTTACCTTTGCTAGATAAAGGACCCTGTTTGACCTGCTGAGTTTCTCCAGCTTTGTGTTTTTACTTCATCTATGGCTTCTGCAGATTTTCATGTTTTACTTTTTAATTCTAAAACTGATTTATGTTTTGCCTTTTGGACAGGAGTAAATAGAGTTCTTGTACAAAACTGATGCTTGGACCTCTGCATCTGAGTGCTGACTGAGATTCAGGTGATCTTTCTTTTGGAGTGTAGTCAGCACAGGTAGATCATTTTCCTGTCAGCTCTGGAGATTTGCTCCATTTTTGCAGGATGTTAATCAGATATATGCAGAATTGCAATGAGAAAGATTGAAAAATGCCTTGCCAAGATTCAACCTTGTTTGACGTATTCTTCTCTGAGATTGGCCCCGTTGGTGTTTTGCATGCCATCAATGGGCACAGGTAAGATAGAGATGAAGTTCTGTGGACAGCCACATTTGAGGAGAGTTTTCTAAAGTTCTTCCCAGTTATTGGACTTGATGGCTGAGAAAGCCCACGTTCAGTGGTCAGTGTTGCTACCTGCATCTCTCTTGAAGATTATGTACTATGCCTCAAGGTGGAGAGAATCAACATTGCATTTTGGGGACCAGCTGTTTGGCCACGGGCAGGAGTTGGTTGTATTTCCCTGTGGGAGATAGCAGGGGGACCCCTCTGAAGTAACTATAGCCTGATGATGCTTTTTTTTTAAACTTTATTTAAGATTTTATAACATAAATAACATATAGGATTACATGAAAAAAAAATTAAGAATAAAATAATAAAATTACAATACAATATCAGTAATCTAAATAAACTATACCCTCCCCAATAATTATTACACATTAATAACCCAACTCAAATTAGTCCAACCCCCCCTTCCCCCCAAAATAAAGAGTGAAGAATTAATAAAGTTAATAATATATGTGAGAAAAAAAACCCACTTACAAATAAAAACAAAAACATAACCGATTAAAATACTAACAAAAAAAAAGTAATTAATACTAAGATATCAGACTTAAAAAACATATTTAAATCAAACTTAAATGCATATATTTAACAAACGGAGTTAAAATGAAACATATATTTAACTCAAACTTAATATAAAAAATTAGTAAAGTCGGCTCCGAATCATGGGTCCTCTACCGGCACCACCTACGGCTCCTAGAACGCTTCCACCAGCGTTGTCTCCGCTCCATCCTCAACATCCATTGGAGCGCTCACACCCCTAACGTCGAGGTACTCGAGATGGCAGAGGTCGACAGCATCGAGTCCACGCTGCTGAAGATCCAGCTGCGCTGGATGGGTCACGTCTCCAGAATGGAGGACCATCGCCTTCCCAAGATCGTATTATATGGCGAGCTCTCCACTGGCCACCGTGACAGAGGTGCACCAAAGAAAAGGTACAAGGACTGCCTAAAGAAATCTCTTGGTGCCTGCCACATTGACCACCGCCAGTGGGCTGAAAACGCCTCAAACCGTGCATCTTGGCGCCTCACAGTTTGGCGGTCAGCAGCCTCCTTTGAAGAAGACCGCAGAGCCCACCTCACTGACAAAAGGCAAAGGAGGAAAAACCCAACACCCAACCCCAACCAACCAATTTTCCCTTGCAACCGCTGCAATCGTGTCTGCCTGTCCCGCATCGGACTGGTCAGCCACAAACGAGTGGACTTTTTACCCCCTCCATAAATCTTCGTCCGCGAAGCCAAGCCAAAGAAAGAAAGAAAGAAAAGTAAAGTTAGTAACATTATCTATCAAAAATTCTTAAACAATAATCAATTCTTAAAAAAAAATGTAGCATGAAAAAAAAGATGAAAAAAAAACTTTCTCTATAGAGATAAACCTTCACCAAATATCAACTAACTTCACATCTATCATCATATTAGTCACATAAACCACCATCTTAAAACAAAATTCAAACCTCATTAAGCATTGTACAATTCAATTTTAGTACTCTTCCACCATTTTTCCCTTTTACTCTTGAATAGTTATCCAATAAAAGCTCCAATACCACATTTAAATATCCCCAATCATTACGTTAAAATTCAGATATCCAAATAATAAAAACACATCTACAATGAAATATATATCTTCAACAAATGGAGCATAAACCACAAACAAAATTCAAGCCTCATTAAGAATTGTACAATTCAATTTATAACTTTCACCATTATTCCCTTCGTTCTATAACTAAAATAGCAAAATAATATACACCAGAATTACCACTCCTTTCACCTTAAAGTTAAAATATAAAAAAAATTTATCCATCCCATTCACATTTAAATTTCAGATATTCCTTATCTACTGAATAAACTTTACAAAAAAACCACATCAATTTTTAGTTTATTAAACAATCAAATACTTTCTTATGCTTTTTTTTATATAAACAAAAAAAAACCCCTTCACTCTTTAATCTAACAATACAAAAAAAAAGGAAAAAAAAATACCCCCTCCCGTCTAAACCGCGTAAGTCCCAAAAAAAAATGGGTGTGAGATAACTCACACGTAGCAGATGACTTTCAGGAAATAGTGCCTATCCAGTTCTCTCCCCCAACTCTCATTTCATCTTAAACTAACATCCTCATTATTTAATATCCCTTTTTTAAAAAAAAAACATTTAAAAAAAAGGACAACTCTTAATCAGCTCCAACTGCCGAGTCACCATTACAACCATTCCTTCTTGGAGCACGGCTCTTTTCTTCCATCTCTTGTCTCCTTAGAGATCGCGGCGGACTATGTCTCTGTTGAAACTGAGTAATTGGCAGCTCTTGAGCAAATGCTATAGCTTCCTTTGGAGAATCAAAGAACTTTGGTTGGCAACCATCTTGAAAAACCTTCAAAACAGCTGGATATCTTCCACAACAACTCTTTAGCAGGATTGAATTCCCGTCGTTGGAACATAGCTTCTTGACTCAAATCCGCATAGAAGAAAACTCGATTATTTTGAATCATCAAGGGTGATTTTCGCTCTTGTGCATTTCTAATAGCCACTCGTAAAATTATTTCTCTGTCGTAATAATTCAAGCAACGAACCAAAACAGGTCTTGGACTTTGACCTGAAATAGGTCTTCTACGCAAGGCTCTGTGAGCACGTTTCAGTATTATACCTTCCGGGAAATGTTCTTGACCCAGCACCTGCAGAATCCATTCAGTAAAAAATTTTCTTGGGTCTGGTCCCTCCATACCTTCCGGCAAACCAATAATCTTTATATTGTTCCGTCTGGATTGGTTTTCCAAATAATCAATCTTTTTCACCAAATTTTTATTTTGAGTTTGTAAGTCTTCGACCATTTTGGTCACATCAAAAACTTGATCCCGTATTTCGTCTATATCTTCTTCACACGAATTAAATTTATCTCTCACTTCAAGCTTAAAAGCTCCAAACTCAGCCATCTGTTGAGAATGTATTTTCACCAAAGTATTAAACCTAGTACCAAGTTCAGTCATAATCTTGAATAATCCCTGCATTGTATAAGATAATTTAGATTCAAGATTCACAAAAATCTTTTCAATTGGAAGAGATTTTGGCTCAACAGATTCCTGCTTCTTCTCCAAAAGATCTTCTATTCCTTCCTTCATTCTGGTTGCCTTCCTTGTAGTATGACTGCGTGTGGAAACCCCAGCCACAGCCTCTCCAGCAATGACTGGAGGACGCTGGCCGGGGTTTTCCCCAGTCCATAATGTATTAAATTCTCCCAGTACATCAAGTTGTATCTCAAAAGATGCAGTTTGCAGCGCCACCTCTACAGATGACAAATGCCTTTGAGTAACTCTTTGTTCTAAAGGCTGTTTGGTGCCCTCTTTAGGGGGCTCTACCGATGTAACATAGAGCTCTACATCCGAACACTGCACCTCTCTCCTGGGATCCATTTCACGCTGAGTCCCGGTGTCTTTCCTGTAGGTAGGCTCCAAAACTTGAACTTTTGGAAAATGTAGTTTTTTGATGATCTGTTGTCGTTTTTTTTTTTGCTCTTTTCCACCAATTGTACCATCATAAATTAAATTAACAGCACTAAAGTTATCTAAACTTTTAAAGAATTTTAACGGGCATTTCTAGACAAAACAATAAGATAGAGTCAGGAGAGGACTGGAAGGCACGTCTGATCCTTACGCCATCTTGCCACACCCCCCCCGATGATGCTTCTTGAAAGTGTTCAGTATTGTGGCATCTCTGAGATCACCTGGGTATCCTCCACTTTCCAGATATTATCTTGATAAAGTGTCTTGAGTCAAATCAATAACTCTTCATTTCCCTCCATAGATGTTGCCTGACCCACCATGTGCAATCTCTTGTGTCTCCATGATTGATCAGATTGTGGATTTTTGACTCACTTTTTTAATTGTAAAGTCTTGGGTGTTTAGCTGGGATGTTGCTCCCAAGGTTTTGATTTATTTTAAGTTGCATATGGCCTCTTGTATGTCAGAATGAAGGCAAGGCTAGACCAGAAAAGCTGCTATGGAATCGAGACCAGAGAGCTCCCAACAAGAATAAAGTTAGGCTTGATGAAGCTTTCACTGTTCAAATGGATGTTGACTACCTCTCAGTCATTCACCTCTCATCTTGCCTGTCCATGGGGCAGGGCTTTCAGTGTTTGGGCATAGAAGACAGTACTGAAGAATCTGCACACATCAATAGTTGTCACTAAGTTTTTGGGCCTTCTGCATTCTTTCCACCCATCAGCTGTTCATTCAATCAGATTTTCTTTTGGATCTCAGCCCAAGAATGGTGAAGTTTATTATCCATCAAATTCCATAAATTTATGGTTAATTAGCTCCATTTTTTACTCATTCAGTTGACAGAAGTGTGCTGTGCATGTAATTTAGGGCCTCTCCATGGAGAAAATACTCTTGGCTCATTGCTGTACTGGGAACCTGGTGCACACCCTTGCCCTCTGCTGGTGCTCTTACAACAATGAAACAGCAACCTCATTGTTGCACATAGTATTGATGAGTGAGCCATTGAGGAAATGTGTAGCAACTGCCTGTGAGGCCGGATGTTGGGTGGACTATGTTGGAGAGTGCAGCTACTCAGTGACGAAATGCGGAATTCAAGTCTGGACCAATGCAGGCCATTGCTGGATATCAACAGTGGCTGCCTCATGTGCTGACAGACTAGGTGGACCCCAAAGTCCTTCCCAGTATCTCCACTGGAATACGATGGAAGGTGCTGCTGGTTGGCTCTGCAGCTCTCTCATTTTTTGAGGGTCACAAACATGCCCAGTACTAGTCCTGACATGCAACCTCTACACTGCAGCTCAATGGTTTACTCCACAATAATGACACTTTATTTCATTGCCAAGGGTGTGCCAAATTCTCTGCATAGCAGGGAGTGCTGGGATTGACACCGCATTGCCATTAACACCTTTCTATCTGTATGTAATACAACTATGACCTTTTTTAGCATCAATTCCATTCTTGGCAACACATCCTCAGTGCTAAATGAGTATGTGTCATCTCAGTTTTTCAGATATTTGCGGTTAAAGCAATGGTCTTTAAAGTACATTGTAGGAATTCCCAACAAAGATCTGTTTCAGATCTTGTATTTACTTCATTAGAACTGAGAAAAATGGGGGTATACATAGTGCTTACATCACTCACCCCAAATTCCTAGTTCACTGTCTGTTTCACACACTTATTAATAAAAAAAATGCTTACATGCTGATAATTGGGTCTGCAGCATCCACAATTTGCACTGGCATCGAAACTAACAAATTAGCTCACAATAGTCCTTCATTGATTACAATGTCCTAATTGGTGTTGGAAACTTGTGCAACGTGAGAATGAGATTGATGAGATAGTAACACTGCAGTTAATTAATGCCACATGTTCTGTTTTAGTGAACCGCAATTGTTCTGGTACAGACTTTACGTGTGTGAACAGTCATCCACCACAAAGAAGGTGCATTCCTATGGCATGGGTCTGTGATGGAGATTCTGACTGTTCTGATGCTTTAGATGAATATCAGAACTGCACAAGAAAATCTTGCCCTGGAACAGATTTCACATGTGATAATGGCTTGTGCGTCAAGAGTTCATACAGGTTTGTTGCTATCAAAGAACTTTATAAAACTGCATAAATTGGTCTGAGTAGTTTTTGGGGAAACCAAAATATTTCAAAACATATCTGGAAGGAAGAAGTGAAAATATTCCTTTTGGTTTCAAATTTTTTTCAAAATTGATGACTTGTGCCAAGAAGATTATTGAGGTTGATTAGTTGAACTTTATTCTTATTTTATTTGTCATTTCTTATCTTTTTTATCAACAGGTGGATTAAAGGTAGGACTTGCATTTAAAATAAAGTTTTATAGATTCTATTGGAGTGATTTATGATAATGCATGTATTTTCTAATCCTACTTCCTCTGAAGTTTAATCTTATTAAAAGGATATTGTGTGCTACCAGAAAAAAATAGTGCCAAGATTAGGATAACATTAAGCCGTAAAGTTGATTTTATTTTCCAGTCACTTTTGATTTGCATTTGTAATTATCCATGGTTTATTTTCCTAATGTCATCTCTCAGGCATATAAGATATACCCTTCTGTACCTGAGATATGGCATTGGAAATAAGCAATAAAGCAAGTAATAAGTTAGAACCCAACAACACTGCTGTCAAAATGTTGAATTCCCATAAAAAAAGGGCTTTTGGATTTTAGACTTTAGTTTATTGTTTCAAGCCTTTCTCACTTGACTTTTCCAAATGTGAGGCAGATTGGAAAAGAACGCAGGCATATATTGCCAAGTATTTGTATTTCACAACCAAGTGTAAGTTTTAGAGTGAAACATCCTTTAATTTAAGAGCTAGATAGTCAATATGGACCCATGTGCCATTGAATAAGGACATAGTTGATCTGAATTTGGACTCGGGTCCATTTTCCTCACCGTTTTAATAATTCTTGAAAGCCTTTAAATCAAAAATCTGGTAATGTCAGCTTTGAATATAATTAATGATCAATTTCTTAATTTAGAAATTAAAAGAATTGTAATGCACTTACAAATTCCTCCTCATCCCCATATTAAATGAATAACTCTTATTCTGAAGCTAGGCCTTCTACTTTTGGATTCACTTACATGGGGAATCAATGCATCAGTGTTTGCATTTCAATAACATCATCTTTGATTCTTCTGTCTTCATTAAGTATAAACCTAACCTGCTCAAACTTTCAGTGTATCAATTCCATCATCCCAGGAATCATTCGAGAAAATGTTCTCCAAACTATTTCCAACACAAGTATATTGTTCCTTTAATAAGGAGTCTAAAACTGTTTGGAGTACTCCAGGCATGGTCTTGCTGCTTATATTGTGTAGCACTCCTTTCTT
Source organism: Narcine bancroftii (assembly GCF_036971445.1). Taxonomy (NCBI): domain Eukaryota; kingdom Metazoa; phylum Chordata; class Chondrichthyes; order Torpediniformes; family Narcinidae; genus Narcine; species Narcine bancroftii. The sequence continues at coordinate 287,266,631 of NC_091472.1, forward strand.
AACTTCCTTTGTACAATGAGGCAAATGTCTATTTGTATTCTTAATTGCTTCTTTGCCTGCTGCCATTTTTTTTTGTAGTCAAGGTGCAGTGCACAGATGGTGATTGGTTATTCAGTCAGAAGCTGAGTTGCAAGTCATTACTGTAATGCGCATTGAAAGAACCAAAGACTTGTTGATCCAAACCAAGGCTCTTATTAACTAAAAGACTGGAGCATATCACAAGTAGGTCGACCCGTCCAGAATGACCTGGTCTGGCTAGGAGCAATCCTTTGAGACCTGCCAGTAGGTGTGGCTACACTCTCAGCCAATCACAGTCATCCTACACTACCATCTGTACATAGGTACATGTACACATTGGTGATAGAATCTGTACTAACCCAATTACTGACTCAGTCATTGACGCCAATGGGAGAACGAACCTTGCATTTAACATCCACAACTGTCCCCTACCAACCTGCCCCCATTGTCGAACACGAACTTCTGACAATAAAGTTTCCCAGAGAATCCCTGATTGGTGAAAGTGGAAATGGATCATACTGGATAGCACTGAGAATCTTAAGATCTTGTGTTGGGAGTGCTAAGAGTTCTCACATAAATAGGTGAAGGAGACCCAACCTTATCCATCCATTGTGGTGCGCTGAGGAAGCAGCAGGCAAGCACAAAACTCAAAAGACTGTACAACAGGCTTTATTCAGATGGAAGTCTGAACACCAGTTCATGCTTTGGTGGCTCCCGTGTGACTGGCTCAGGAGGGGTCGGCTCGGGTCTATATTCGGGTCGGCTGATTGACACCAGCCAGGTGGTCTTCCTGCAGGTACAGAGATCTCCCCCTGCAGTAGGCTGGTGGTCATATCACCACACCCATTCACCCTATTAAACATTCCTGCGCCACCTCACCTAGAATCTGAGGTTCCTGGAATGGTTTTATCAGTCAGTATGTAACCCACAGAACTGAAGTAGATGTAAGTAAGAGAACTAACAAGAACAACTTCCTATATTTATAAGGCCATCCAGATTCCTCTGTACATCAGCATCCTGTGGTCTTTCTTCACTTAAATGTTTTTTTTTTTTACAGGTTATTTTATTGCTCTTCTTGAAGTCTTTCCAGATTATTTTACTTCACTCACTTCAATGATCTATATCTCTTTGCAGACTCTTTGTAACCCAGTAATCCATGTCTTTAGAACATTAGCAAATTTGGCAACGATATCCATCTTGGTTCCTTCAGCCAATTCATGAGCAGAAATGTATGAATAGTTGGGGCTCCAGCAATGATTTCTGTTTGACACACTTTTAATTATTGGATGTTTTTAGTGACATTATCTATGAAGACAAGTGCAAAATACTTGGTCCAAGTCTCTGCCAGTACCACATTTCCCATTTTTAATTCCCTACTCTCATCCTTACAGGACCAATGTTTTAATCAGCTATACTTTTATTTTTTATACACCTGCAATATTTCTCATCTGCTTCTGAATGATGCAACCTTGATGTAATGCAATTCTAAAGGGAGAACTCTACCATACACATTATAAGTGAAACTAACATTTACCTCATTCATGTCTTTGTTTTCTGAAAGGGCAATTGTTTTTCTGATCTGTGGAAATACGCACAGTATAGCTGAAGCCATAATATAATATTGAGGCTGCACTTTATCACAATATTATATGCCTTCCTCTCAATGTGACACTGCCCTTAACTTCTTTAGTTAGCCACAAATGGACTGCCCTCCTGACAGAACATTTATTTTTAATGTTTACAATTGTAAACCATTCTTTTATCATCTGAGTTGTTAATGTCACATCCTCCGTTATAATCTATTTTACCAGTCCATTTTAGGCATCACTGCCTTTGCACCTTTATGTCTTTATACTTTCTTATTTAAATTTAATAGATCAATTTCAGGCAAGTTACCACTCTCAAGCCAAATATACAATTCTATTAGCTTATGCTCTTTCTTTACCAGAGTATGGTTTAGCACGAGGCCATCAGTTAATCTTACCTCAATACAAATGACCAAATCTAAAGTAGTCCATTTCTTTTTGAAAATTTTATTTATTAATTGTGATGCATATATTGAAACATACAATCAATGAATAAAACTTAAAACAATTCAAAAAATACATACATGATATTTTAAAACTAACCCCCTAACCCACCCCTCCCCCCAACCTACCCCAAAGAGAAAAGAAAGAAGATCAACCATAACAACAAAATTCCTCAGTTAATTACCATGGTTTGGGGTAACACCACGACTGTGGGGCCAGGAGATTCAAAAATTAAAACCCTTATGATGCAAATATGTGCTCCAAGTTTTACAATAAAAAAATTATCACGCAAATTATATGTTATCTTCTCCAATGGAATACAAGACCTCATCTCCATATGCCATCACTGAATACTCAAATCAGTCTCATTTTTCCAAGTAATTGCCAAACATTTTCCAGCTAAAGCTAACGCCAGTCTCAAAAATGCAATTTGAAATCTATTTAATTTTAACTCTAAACTCAGTCTCTTAATATTACCCAACAAAAATACTAAAGGATAGAATGAAAATTTCACTTTCAGAATAACTTCTAAAAATTCCCTAAGTCTATTCCAAAAAGGTTTTACTGTTTCACATGACTAAGTAGAATGTAAAAAAAAAGAACCTACATCCATCCTTATGACACTGAAACATAACTCCAAAGAAATAAAATTATATTTCCTTAATTTTTCCAGAGTTAAATATAATTGATGAATAAAATTATAATGAACTAATCGATACCTTATATTTATAATTTTAGTCATACCATCCCTACATAAATTCATCCAGTCATTCTGAGGAAGAAATATACCCATTTCAATCTAAATTTATTTAAATCCAATTTAGGCATTTTATTCTGTAATAAAGCATACATCTCAGATATAAATACCTTCTTACCACACTCAGTAAGTAAAATTTCAAACTTGGACCATCTAGGTAACTAAAGTATGCCCAAAATTATCCAACAATAAAGCTTTAATTTGATAATAAGAAAAGAGTATTTGAAGATGTATCATATTTCCCTTTCATTCTTTGAAAAGAAATAAAATATCTTGCTTCATAACAATCTTGCACCAATTTAATACCCTTTTGATCCCATAACTTCAAAAGCTGATTATTAAGTGAAAAGGGGAAAAGCTTATTTTGATACAAAGGGGTTTTACCTGAAATCTTCCCTTGAGTACCTATAACTTCATTTTTTTATACCATAAATCCATTAAGTGTTGCAAACAGGTAAATTATAACTACTCAATAACTTAGGGTTCCATCTATAGATAAACTGATCCATCTTCTTCTCACCAATTTGAGATAATTCAATATTAGCCCATTATCAAAGGTTTATCTATTTCAAAACTTCCTATTAATAATTTTCAATTGTGCTGTATCATAATAGGGAGTTGCATACCTCCTAATTCATATTTCCAAGTTAACTTTTGTAAAGATACCCTTACTGTTTTATCCTTCCATAAAAATTTCCTCACCAAAGCATTTAAATCCTTAAAAAATGTTTGGGGAATCTTACAAGGAATAGATTGAAATAAATACTGAATTCAAGAAAAAATATTCATTTTAATACAATTAACTCTTCCTATTAATGTAATTGATAAATCTTCCCATCGATTCAAATCATGTTTAACTTTAGACAATAATGGCAAATAATTTAATTCATATAAATGAACTATAATTGCAATCTACCTTAACACCTAAATACTTAATCTGATCTGATCATTTTGAATTTCACAATATCCATTTCAGCTAATGGCATAATCTCACTCTTCCCAATTAATTTTATAACCTGATAGTTCACCATACTGTTCCAAACTATTATGTAAACACCTCAAAGAATTCTGAGGTTCTGTTAAATCTATCAAAACATCATCTGCAAACAAATGAATTTTAAGTTAATCTAATCATCTGAGTCAAAGGTTCAATAACTAATGCAAATAGAGCTGGTGACAAAGGACAGCCTTGTCTAGTCGATCTGGTCAACATGAAAGATAAAGATTACTATCCATTTGTCACAACTCTAGCAGTAGAACTTCTATATAAAGCCTTAATCCAACCAATAAAAAAAGGGGCCAATTTTAAATTTATTTAAAACTTTAAATTAAAAAACCCCACTCTACTCCATCAAAGGCCTTTTCTGGATCAAACGAAATAACCATTGGTAGGTTGGATCCCTCTCGAGAAGTAAGTAGTCCATTTCTTGATTATACTGCACCAAGTATTGTCAACGAACTTATTCTTAAGATTCTCCTCTCCACCCTCTACTTTCTCCATTTTTAAGACCATCACCTCTCGCCATTTACCGTTGTCACTCCCTCCCTTATCCACCTGTGAGCCACCATTTTATTCAGGTACCAACCTACATTTTGCTCAAACCTTGATGAAGGGCTCAAGCACAAAACATTGGTTATGTATCTTCATCTTTGGTATATAAAGTACACTGTTTGACCTGCTGAGTTTCTCCAGCGTTGTGTTTTTACTTCAATCACTACATCTCCAGACTTTCATGTTTTACTTTATCCTTAAGGCTACCTTTGCCAATTTGATTTATTCAGAATTTCCTAATGTCATTTTTTTACCCTCTTGTTTATTGAAATTCAGTCAATATTTTCTTAATATATTAGTGTAAAAAAAACTAAAATAATATGAGGGCATCTGCCCATTTAGTTGAAGGATTGGGGATAATTAAACAAATATGTGGAGTATTGAATCATGTGTCCCTCTCGGTGATCATTCTGAATGTTAACACAATTCAGACTACTTTAGTGGTTTTTTTCTTCTATGTAGTGTTCACCATGAAAAATAATTTTCAATAAAATACTTCCCTTGAGTTACTTTGTTGTTTAAGTTTCTATAATTAGTTACAATTAGGGAAATTCTTTAAAGATGATTTTGCATTGTGCTTTTTCATTCTAAAATATTTTGTACATCACAAATTTTTTTAATGTTAATGTTTTCAGTGTTTGATTCAGTAGTTATGCATGCTTTGGGTTAATAATGGCAAATAATTTTTGTTTTTAATGGGGTGCCAGGATAATTTTATTCCCAATCCTACAAATTAATTGTTGTTGAGAGGATGGTAATACGATATTTACTTCAACAGTTTTAGTTAATCCAGTGAAAATATATCTACTTTTTGCTTTTGGATGGGATATGTAGCATTTGACTCCTGTGTGATGAAAGAACATTGAGATATTAACAAGTCAGGATAGTATGTGTCCTGGCATGGAAACTGCTTCCTTAGTAATAAAGGCTGTAAGCTTGAGGCATGATTTAGAATGTAAGTAACTACAATGGATTTTGTAGATGTTATTTAGGTCATTATGTTACTAAAGGGGGAAGTAAGATGGTGGATGGAGGTCTAATTAAGCTGCTCTGTTCTGGATGAAGATGAGCTTTGTCAGAATTATTGTAGATAAATTTGACTAGACAGAGATATGATATGATTGTAATCTTGACATGTCATGTAGATGTAGGAGGGGAGTGAGGCTATGAGCCACTCAATTCAAGATACAAAGCAGAGTATCTTTTATTGTGAGATGTCTAGACAATATTGAAACCAAAAATGTTAATGTGCAGTGGTAATGCTGTGGAATGCCCAGGATAGGTAAGTGACCGTTCCCAAATTGGAGTTGCTTATTGACCAGCTCTTGGGTGGTACAAATGTTATTTGCCACTTTTCAGGCCATGCTAGAAAGTTGACCTGACCTTAGGGATGAGCTGCTGTTTTTTGTGAGCAGCTATGAAAGGAATTGAGTGATGTGCAATCAACCACAAGAATCCTCAATTCTGACTTTACGACGAAAGAGGAATACTTACTGAAGTAGTTTTTTCCCCCAAAATAAACTTTATTCATAAAGGCCATCCTCCTGAAGTCCACGACCATCTTCTTCATTTTACCCACATTGAGACCTTGGTTGTGGTTCTCGCACCATTTCACGTTTTTCCCATTTTTTTCTCTCAGTAACGAGACTCATCATTTTTGCTGCTGTATCATCTGTAAACTTGGGAACTCTGTTGAAACTGGACCTGGCATTGCAGTCTTGAGTCAGCAGCGTAAACAGAAGTGGGCTGAGTGCACAGCCCTGAGGCACACCAGTGCTCAGCCTGATAGTGTGGCCAGTCCAGATGGACTACGGTCTTTCCTTTAGGAAGTTCAGCATCTAGTTGCATTAGATGATTAGGTGCTCAGATTGGAAATCAGCAGTGCCTTTTAACCTCATTTGTCTCACTTCAATTCAGAATGTCTATTATACCACAGCAAAGTTGAATGTTCTCGAGAGATGCCTAGGCAAACAATGTATAAAGACGTAGGCTAGTTCTGATCTAATATAATTTAGTACCATCTCTTTGATTATTGAGGATGATGTTTCCAAAATTAATTGTTTGCCTTCAACCACAGGTGTGACCGTAGGAATGACTGTGGTGATGCAAGTGATGAGCGAGAATGTTCTTACCAGTCTTGTGCTCAGCCCCAGTTTACCTGTCAGAATGGCCGCTGCATTTCACAGTTATGGGTCTGCGATGGTGATAATGATTGTGGAGATAGATCTGATGAGATGATACATCAGTGTCTCACCTCAGAGCCAACATGCCCTCCACAACATTTCAAATGCAACAATGGAGTTTGTATTGAAAGTGCCAAAGTGTGCAACCAAGTGGAGGATTGTTCAGATTATAGTGATGAGAAAACATGTGGTATGTATTCTGTTCTTTGCCTATTTCATTCATGCTGGAATTGTTCAAGCATTGATGAGAATCTATACTACAAATTTGATGGGATATTCTAAGTACAAATAGCATTTGGATTTTATGAAATTATAATAAGAAGCAATAGATTTCAGGTAATATTGTTTTTAGGCGGGAATTTAATTGGTTCTAGTGCCCTGCAACACTGAAGTTGCTGCTTCAAGGCACCTTAGAGGATTTGTATTTTTTAAAATGAAAATGCAATAAACATCACGCAAGAATAATTAATAATCAAAAAGTGCACAAATGGATTAAGTTTTCCAGTGGCACATTATTAACAAGTCATTTTAATTTTATCAGCAGTGGATAAATAGAGTATCTAAAGGAAGGCATTTGAAACATGACTTGTTAATATTTCTTTTTCTCATACCACAGGTGTTGACGAGTGCGCTAACCCTATGCTGAATCACTGCTTGCACATTTGCACCAATACATTGACAAGTTTCTTCTGCTCTTGTCATCCTGGATATCAACTCATTGATGATGGACAGACTTGTAAAGATTTTGATGAATGCAATGAAACACCAAGTGTTTGTAGTCAGATTTGTGAAAATACGGAGGGTTCATACATTTGCAAATGTGCCCCAGGTTATCTTCGAGAACCTGATGGAAAAAGTTGCCGCCAAAACAGTAACATTACTCCTTATCTCCTCTTCAGTAATCGCTACTACATACGTAATTTTTCTGTTGATGGAAAATCTTATACTCTCGTTCAACAAGGGTTAATCAATGTGGGGGCATTAGACTTTGATAGAGTGGAACAAAGATTGTACTGGATTGATATGGGACAAAGAGTTATAGAGCGAATGTTTCTGAATGAAACCAAAAAGGAGACTGTCATTAACCATGATATACACGGAGTAGAAGGTCTAGCCGTTGATTGGGTTGGAAGGTAAGATAACCTATCATTTGAAGAGCACGTGGATGCTATGTTGTTAATTGTTTTAAACTGCTACACCATAAAATGGCTCTACAATTGGAGCATGTGATCATTGAATTTGAAACAAATTCGAAAATGTATCTGGAGACAAATGTGAATCCAAAAGGACGTGCAAATGGATTTATTACAGAGCAGCATTGATATAGTTACATTATTTATATTGATTCTGAAATGTGAAATAATAATTCATTGAAACATTGCTTGAAGCATCCATGCAGTTGAATGAAAAAGGCACACTTAGCATAGATGTTAGTGCAATGTTATTATGGTGCCAGTGACCTGGGTTCGAATCCAGTGATGTCTGTAAGGAGTTTGTATGTTCTCCCCATTTGCATGGATTTTTCCAGGGCGCTCCAGTTTCCTCCCACCCTTCAAAATATACAGGGGTGTAGGTTAATTGAGGTATTTGGACAGCATGGGCTGGTGGGCTGGAAAGGTCTGTTACTGTGCTGTCTGTCTAAATTAAAACAAGGGAGTATTTTCTCATGCTTTGAACCTTGGAGTATGTTTATATTCTGACTGAGGAATATCTTGCTTGTCTAGAAGTAACCAAAATATTGTTTAATTTTGGGGGGTGGGGAGAGTAGGGTATGATGCAGCACGAAAAATCAAGGTTACTGCAGATGGAAAGGAAACTACAGATGCTGGGATCTGAAGCCAAACACAATCTACTGGAGGAACTTCCCATTGAATTTTTCTGCTTTCTCCACTTCCCTACCTCTCTCTCTTTCTCTTCTGTTCTATCTGATCTCTCTTTATTCCACCTTTCTCGTTATCTGATTACAGTACTGGCAATGTTATGGGCCCAGAAGACCCCAAAGTCCAGCTGCAATAGAAATTCACAAAGACAAATGGTTACTTTTAATTTTCTTTAAACATAAAACAGGATCAAACTTTAACTTATTACTATTAACCCCTTTCTAATTCTAAGCGCACGTGTATGTAATGTGTGTGTAAATTCAGAAAAGTTCTTTGGTTCACAGTCTAGTCTCACTTCTCACTCCTCTAAGTTCACTGGTTACAGGCAATTCTTATACTGTGCACAGAATTTAACACTTATGAATTTCACTAGGTTCTGGTGCTTGAAAGGTAAATAGTTAGCACTCAGGAAGGTTCTTGTCGGTTTTCAGAGAGAGATTTGTTGCTCATTGGACACAAACTGATTCCTTCCGATCAGCCACGTCAGTGTCTTTCAGAAGAAACTTGCCCCATCAGGGTTCTCCAGATGATTTTCAGATCACCACAGAGTTCTTATTTGTTTCTCTTATTTCAAGTGAAATATTATGCAGCCAGCCATCTCCTCTTGTATAGACCACAAGGACTTTGACCAGGCTGATCTAAGAACTCAAACCCATCTTCAAAATGTTTTTTTTTCCCAAAATCTTGCCAGCTTATCCTGTTGCTTTCCAAAACAATAATCCATTACTCCACAACATGTCCAATTAACACCTACTTGTGAAGTCTCTTTTGGCATTCTGCAAAGTTTTTGCAAAGGCATTCAGAGCCTGAACTGCCTGGCTTGAATCCCATAACCTTGAAAATTATATTTTTTTAAGACTATTTATAGAAACAAATTTTATGTGGATTTTTATTAGAAAACAATGAACTTTTGCATGTTAATTGTGATTTTTTTTTCATTGCTTAGGAAATTGTACTGGGTTGATCATTTTATAAATTGCCTCAATGTTGCTGAACTTGATGGACGATTTCGGAAAAAGCTGGCAGAGCACTGTGTGGACACAAATGGCACCTATTGCTTTGAGAACCCACGTGCCATTGTGGTTTATCCAAGATATGGGTAAGTGACCAGTAAATTATAAATCAAAAGGTGAAGTTTTTGCCTTTGGAGCAATTAGTGATTCCATGAAAACTGTGCCCTTATGGGAAAACTATTCTAACAAAACCCATTTGCAAGACATGGAACACCGGATCTGTCAGGAACCATCATCATAGACTTGGTCAACGTAGAAACTGTGCCTTCAGTCCTCTGTATCTATTACCAACCATGCTGCCTATCTATGCTAATCCCTTTGCCTGCACTAATTCCATATCCCTCAATGCCCTGCTCATTCAATGACCTCTCCAAATGCCTCTTGAATATTATTGCCATTCCTACCTCCATCATTTCTTCTAGCAGCTTATTCCAGAAACCAGCTCTTCTTTGCATGGGGAAAACAACAGTACAATCAGCATCAATGAAGAAAAAAAATAATCTGGTTAACACTCATTGTGACCTTTAAGAACGCTTCCCACAAAGATCTTGGAGAAGAGACCATTTACTCTTCTTATGTTCATTACTGGCATAGTTTATACAGTACTGAAATAGGCCCTCAAACTCAACTCATCCACGCTGGCCAAGTTGCTTAGCTAAGTTATTTGAACATGATCCCTTGTGGTGTCATCAAATTGACTGACAGGAATCACTGAGTTACTAAAATCTATAGCACAGAAGTATTTGATTGGACTAATTTGAAACCTGGAAAACTTGCATTCAGATCAATTTAAATGATTTTCTGTGACTAGACTGGAGGTTATAAGCAATTCAGCTTCCATATGGTTTATGTATTACCAGTAAATTATTAGTGTACAGAAATCACCAAATCACAGTCAGTTTCATGGTGAAGTAACCAAGAGATCCATTTGTTTCCCTATCATTACTGAAATATTTGGGCTAATAGTTTCTCTTAATACTTTGCATTTTTTTAAAAATACATTGATTTTTAAAGGCAGTAACTCAGGTTTGAAAGAGATAAAAATGGTTTTATTTTAAAAATTTGGAGTTTTAAACCATAGCATCAATCTACAATTTAAATTGCCTTTGATTAAGCTAATTTAGGATTAAGAGAAAATTATCAAAGAAGATCACAATATACAATTTGCTGGTTACAAACATTTGGATAAGAGCAGAAACAGTCTCTCAAGCTTGTTCTACAATTCAATAAAGTTAGATCTGATCTAATTGTAATCTTAGTCTTGTATTCCCATGCTCAAGAATATATCTTGTTAAAATATGACCACCTTTATTTGTTACAAATATTCTTATGCATTGATATTATTCACAGATTGAAATTCCAGTAATGCCATATACTGCAATGTGTTAAGGCAGAATCTAATTTGTTAGAATAGTTAGCTTCATTTACGTATTTCATTTTTTAAAACATTTTGCAGATATATTTTCTGGACTGACTGGGGTGATCAAGCCTACATTGGTCGCATGGGTATGGATGGTAGAAATATGTCCGCGATTATTACAACAAAATTGGAATGGCCAAATGGATTGACTATTGACTATACAAATGACAAACTGTATTGGACTGATGCCCATCTGAATTACATTGAGTAAGTACATATGATACTTTCCCTAAGAAAATGGAGAATTTCAAACATTTTCTAAAGAAATGCATTAAATCTCCCTGAATCTAGCAAGCAGATTTTCAAGACTATTGGATGCTATTTCCAATTTACATTTCAACACATTTCTAATTCACCTCTTTTTAAGATGTAACACGATAATCAATCTTCTGAGGCCCCCAGTGCACCAGATGTCAAGCCATCAAGACACCCAAACAATTATCAGAGTTTTACAATAGTTCCCATATGAACATCTTTTTTGGAGAATGTAAATTGTGCTTTCTCATTTTCTAGTGTGGCTATATTCTCGTACCTTTTCTCATTAGAATACACTAATGGGGTGTTGGTTTGAAGGCAATGTGCAATATGGTGATCCTGTCGTGATATTGTAACTCAGCTTTGAATTTAACTAATACTACAAAAAGGCTTCAAAACTCAAAATTAATTATTTATTGAAGGTTACTTATTATGTTTAAATCAAAATGCTTTCACATAACCAAAACTTTTAATACAATTCCTATGATCTTGCTGTTTTTGACTTGTTTATTTTGGAAGTTATTGCTTCACTCTGTTCAGTTGGTCATCAAAAATTGGTAAATTATCTATAAACCTTTGCCCACAAACACCCCATTTAACTATGAATTAAATTCTATGTTATTAAATACATGAGTGAAAATTTTGAAGCTTTAATTATCTAAACATGGTTTCTTTGTGACACCAATGCTTTTTAAAAACTATTATGTTTCAAGATTCAATTTATTGTCATAGTAATAAAACAGTGTCATATTACATGAAATTGCTTTTGCCTGCTGTAAAGCAGACAGATTCGCCACCGGCAGGAATTGCCTAAGCGCCTCTTACAGTCAGAGAAAAAGAAGCAAAAGACTCACCGAGTGTCTGTAGATTAGCATCCAATGCCACACAGAGCCCAGTCCAAACCATTGGCAACTCAAGCTCCAGCTTGGAACCTCTGACACGATCAGGAACCCTCAGTGATCTCTGCACCTCCTCGCATCCTGGTTCTGATACCCCTCCAGCCAGTTTCAAGCCAGTCTGCAGGCCGGCATGAGTCTCCCGACAGCAGTCTCCTGCAGCTCAGCTTCCGCGGGTTCCTCGCCTCAAGTCTCCAGCAGCCTGCCGCATGCACTGGACCCTCAGCTGCAGAGCCCCCCCTCACATTCCATTCTGCAGAACAATGTTTGCTCATGAAAGATTGGGATAAACTCAGTCACATGTTGCACCACATGAACACAATCAATATTGACTACTACAGACAAATACTTTCAAAACCTTTTCTGAGAAGAATTAAATTTCGATGAAATGGACGGTTATGGAGTAGGGAAATTCTAGGCAGTTGTTAGAGTAGGCTATTAGGTCGGTGCAGCACTGTGGGCTGAAGGTCCTGGACTGTGCTGCAGATTTCTATGTTCTGTGAAATGACAGTCAAGAAATCAAGATAGTGTTTATCGTTTCACCTCACCATTGAAGTGTAAATAGCTTTTCTGTTTGATAGATTTTCCAATCTGGATGGAAAGCATCGGCATACGGTACTTGATGGGACCCTGAGTCATCCATTTGCTATTAGCCTGTTTGAAGATACGATATATTGGACTGACTGGAATACAAAATCAGTGGAGAAAGCAAATAAATACACAGGGGAAAATCGAGTGCTTTTGGTGAATACCACACACAGCCCCATTGATATCCTTGTATATCATCCATACAGACAACCCATAGGTAAATGTAAAATGCAGCACCTCTTACCTCTCATAGAAACTGTGTTATACTGCAAATAAAAAAAAATTGGAATGATTAGATCTCTATGTCGAATGAACTTTACCTATATTTTAGAATACTACAGTGCCAGTGACCCAGGTTTGAACTCAGTGCTGTCTGTAAGGAATTTGTACGTTTTGCCAGTGACCTGTGTGGGTTTTCTCTGGGTGCTTTAGTTTCCTCCCACCTTCAATAATGTACGGTGTTGGTAGGTTAATATATCATTGGGCAGCACAGGGTTCGTGGGCTGGAAGGACCTTCAACCGTGCTGTATCGTTTTTTTAAAAAAAACCTACATGGAACGCATGTAACTTGTAACATGGCTTCATTGATTTTGGAAATTTTCATTTTTATGATTTGATTGTTTCATTGATGTCAGTGATCTAAAGTGGTAGAGAGTCAAGTTGTTGTTGGTCTGTTGATTTATGTAGATGTAATTTTCAGTCCAATTGTACATTGGATGAGCTTGGAGGCACAAATGGAAATATTACACTCCTGTAAGTCTACTGCTTCTCAGTAAAAGCTCCTTTATTGATTGCCTTCAGAATATCCTTAGTCAAGAATCAAGTGGTGTTGTGCCTTTTCCTTCTTTCTGTAGCATTTGCAAAACAAGATAATTCACAACAAACATGAGATTAAACTTCAAAAGGAAAACTGAATAACTGCTGTTTTGTAAAATAAAATTATTACATTGAGATTTAGCTCAAGACTTGCAGAAGGTTTGCTTATTTCCTCTTTTCAGTCATTTAATCTTGGAGTGCAACCCCATTGTATAATTCTGCTACCTTGAATGACATTGAAATACATTCTGGTTCTCACAATTGTTTTTATACCTATTCTCATTCCAGCCATCAATCCTTGTGGCACAAATAATGGTGGCTGCTCCCATTTGTGCCTGATAGCTGCAGGAGGTCAAAGCTATACATGTGAATGTCCAGATAACTTCTTGAGGCAGTTCGACGGTACTACTCAGTGTCTCCCCATGTGCACAAGTACGCAGTACAGATGTTTAAACAATGAAAGGTAACTAATGCTGGATTTCTATGGTTCTGTGATCATCATAAGTTCACATTTAATGTGATCATGTTTCCAGCAATTCACACAACATGGAACAGTAGAGGAACAGACCCTTCATCCCATAATGTCTTTGGCAACCATGATGCCAATTTCAACTAATCCCATCTTCTTGCTCATGATCAATATCCCTCTATTTCTTGCCTGTTGAAATGTCTGTAAATACCTCTTAAATGTTATTATCACATATGCTTCAGCCACCTCCCTTGGCAATATGTTCAATGCACTTACCGCTCTCAGTAAAAAAAATTGCCTCACAAATATTTCCCCCTCTCATCTTAAATCAGTGTTCTAGTATGAAAGTCTTTGAATATCTCTTTCCATCTGTGCCTCACATAATTTTATATACTTCACCTCTCAGTTTCCAATGCTCCAAATAAAATAATCCATTTGTCCAAACTGTTCTTATCAATACTCTCTAATCCAGTCAAATCTTGGTGAACTCCCAAAGCCTCCATATATATACATACATATAAATATATATATGTATATATATATGTGTGTGTATATGTGTATATATATATATGTGTGTGTGTATATATATATATATATATGTATATATATATATATATGTATATATATATGTATATATGTGTGTATATATATATATATATGTATATATATAATATATGTGTGTGTATATATATATACGTGTGTGTGTGTGTATATATATATGTGTGTGTGTGTATATATATATATATGTGTGTGTGTGTGTATATATATATATATGTGTGTGTATGTATATATATATGTGTGTGTGTGTGTATATATATATATATATGTGTGTGTGTGTGTGTATATATGTGTGTATATATATATATATATATATATATATATATATATCTTTGGTTTGGCTTCGCGGACGAAGCTTTATGGAGGGCTATGTCCACATCTGCTGCAGGCTCGTTGGTGACTGACAAGTCTGATGCGGGACAGGCAGGCACGGTTGCAGCGGTTGCAAAGGAATGTTGGTGGGTTGGGGTTATGTCTTCCTGTAAAGCAACCATCAGAACTGTACACAACATTCCAAATGGGGCATAACTAAAGTTTTATGGAGCTGCAACAGGACATCCTAAATTTTATTTTGACTGACCTTTTCTACCCATGGATGCTATCTGGCCTGCTGAGTGCCTCTACTAATTCTGGCCGGCTGAGTGCTTCAGCAATTCTTTGCACCAGATTCCAGCATCTATAGCTTTTGTGTTTACAAACTTTTTAAAAAAAATTATTTAAAAAATATGGAACACCACGAATTATTTTGTCATCCTTGCGCAGGGGCCATGTTAATCTTCTCTGTATCGTTCCAATTCTAGTATAAGGTGCTGCCGAAGTGAGCACGTTTCCTGACTTTTATACTCAGTCTTTGACCAATAAATTCAAGTATACCCTCTGCTGTCTTTTTCATCATATCCACTTCTGCAATCACTGTCAGGGTGCTGTAGACTTGCACCCAAGATCCCATCTGCAAACTTGATAATCAGCTCTCTTGCATTTTATCCAAGTCATTTATATATTTTGCAAAAAAAAAAAACAGAGATCCCGGCACCAATCCCTGCAAGCACCACTGGTGTCATAGCTCTCCAGTCAGAATAGGAAACCTCCATCATTATTTATTGTCTTATGGCCAAGCTCATTTTGAATCCACTCTACCAAGTCTCCATGGATCCTATGCACCATAATCTTTTGGATCACCTGACCATGAGAGATCTTGATGAATGCTTTAATAAAGTTCATCTGGACAAATTCCACTTCCCTACTCTCATCAATCATCTTGCCAACTGCTCAAAAACTCTTTATCAAATTTGAAAGATATAATCTCCCTCACACAAAGCCGTGATGACTAACCCTAATATGTCCATGCATTTCCGGATGCAAGTAAATCCAGTCCAAAACAACCTTCTCCAATAATTTCCCAACTACTGATGCAAGGCCTATCGGCCTATAATGACCTGATTTGTCCCTGTTGACTTTCTTAAAGAAGTGAACAACACTGGCTCTTCTCCAATCCTCTGGGACTTCTGAGCCTAAAGGATATAAAAAATCTCTGTCAGGTCATTATTTTCCCAATATTAAAATGTATTTCTTGCTTGTAACTAATTAGTTTGTGTGTGTGTATACATATATAGACTGTAAAGTTTTGTTGCCTTATCTCTTCTAGGTGTATTCCAATTTGGTGGAAATGTGATGGACAGAAAGATTGTAGAGATGGCTCTGATGAGCCCATCACCTGTCCAGCCCGCTACTGCAGACTTGGACAATTTCAGTGCAATGATGGTACCTGCACCAGCTCCGGCTTCTTGTGCAATGGCTTTCACGATTGTGTTGATGGATCAGATGAAGACATTGTCCTCTGTAGTAAGCATTTCTTCATGTCAATTCAACTGTTAATGTCAATAAGCCTCTATGACTACTTTTGTCTCTTTCATTGCAATTTGTGTCCTTTTTGCCTATTCCAAACCAAAAACTAAAGTCAAATGTTTGAAACTATGTAAAGGAATTGATGTAAACTGAGAATATTCCCCACTACACCCAAACTCCTGGATCACCTGCTGCTTTGTCACATTTAACTCTCTCCATACCTTTTTTTCAAATAAGGTTCCCAGCTTTGCACCAGCTGATTCTTTGGAGTTTAAACCACTTCTGGAATTTCTCATTTTCCTCAAATATTCAAATCCAATCATGCAATTAATACCTTCCACCTTGTTCTGGTCATATTACCCCTGTGCATTCTTCATGAAAGGTGCAGAAACTACAGGGTTGTTGTGTGGGATACTTCAACTTCTTAAATATTGACTGGCACCTCATTACTACAAGAAGGATAGATGGAGGAGAATTTGTCAGGTGTATCCAAGAGGGATTTCTGGCACAGTGTGTGGACCAGCGACTAGAGGAGGGGCCATACTGGATCCAGTACTGGGTAATGAACCTGTTCAGGTGATGGACTTTCAGTGGGAGAACATTTTGGTGAAAGTGACCAGAACTCCCTGACCTTTACCACAACAATGGACAAGGATAGGAGTAGACAAAATAGTCATGTGTTAAATTGAGGAAGGTCTAATTATGATAGGATTAGCCAGGAACTGGGGAGTGTAAATTAGGAACAGATGTTCTTGGGGTGGTGGGGGGGGGGGGAGACAGAAGAAATGTCGAGGATGTTTAGGAACCGTTTGTGCGAGGTTCTGGATAGATTTGTCCCACTAAGACAGGGAAAAGATGGTAGGATAAGGGAACTGTAGTTGATAAAACAAGTAATGCATCCAGTTGAAAGGAAGTAGGAAACATATTTAGGAAGAAAAAGACAGGAAGGATGATGAGAATTATGTGGTAGTCAGGAAGGAACTTAAGAAAATACTTAGGAGAGCTAGAAGGGGGCATGAGAAGTAGGATTAAGGAAAACCCTGTGGTTTTCTATACATATATGAAGAACAGAAGTATGACAACAGAGAATGTAGGACTGCTTCAGTATAAAGGATGCAACATATCCTTAGGGAAAGTCCTAAATGAATACTTTGCTTCAGTATTCACCAGAGAGGGGGAACTTGGTCAACATGAGGTCAGCATAGAACAAGCGTATATGCTGGAGCACGTTGAGGTTAAGAAAGAGAAAGTGCTGGATCTTCTTAAAAACATTAATATTGTTAAGTCCCCAGGACCAGATGAGTGTTTTCTACAGGAAGTGAGTGAAGAAATTGCTGGGGCTTTGGACGTGATCTTTACAGGGGAGGTGTTGGAGGATTGGAGAATGGCAAATGTGATACCCTTGTTTGGAAAAAGGTAATAGGAAGAATCCTGGGAATTATGGACCAGTGAGTCTTGTCAGTAGTGGGAAAAGTATTGGAGAGGATTGTTAGGGACAAGATTTATGAGCATTTAGAAAATTATGGTCTTTTTAGGCTTTGTGAGGGGTACGTCATGCCTCACGAGCCTAATTGAGTTTTTTGAAAAGGTAACAAAAAAGTGATGAAGGTAGGGTGGTGGATGTAGTTAATAAGGCATTTGACAAGTTCCCCCCATGGTAGAAAGCCGTGAAAGTATGAGTCACGGGATTCATGGAACCTTGCCTGCGGAGGGTAGCCGTGGATAGAATGTATTGTGCCTGGAACTCAGCGCCCAGTGGTGTTGCACAGGGATGTGTTCTGGGACCCCTGCTCTTTTGGATTTTTATAAATGACTTGGACGAAGTAGTAGAGGGATGGGTCAATAATTCTGGTATTGTGGATAATGTAGAAGGTCGTCGAACATTACAACAAGATATAGGAAAGGAGCAGACTTGGAGGAAAAAGAAGTAGATAGAGTTCAATCTCAATAAGTGTGAAATTATGCACATTGAAAGTCCACACTTAAAGGCAGAGCACATGGTTAATGGCAGGATTCTTAACAATGTGGAAGAACAAAGGGTCGACACGCAGGTTAGGGCAGTTAAAAAGACTTATGGTATGCCTTAATTAGTTAGGAGATTGAGTTCAAGAGTCGAGAGGCAATGTTGCATTTCTATAAATCTCCGGTGAGACCACACTTGGAATATTGTGTTCAGTTCTGGCCATCTCATCACAGGAAGGATGTGGAAGCTATGGTACAGAGGAGATTTTCAAGGATATTGCCTGGATTCGAGAATGTGTCTTATGAGGCAAGGTTAACAGAGCTGGGACTTTTTTAAATTTAGAGCAAAAAAGGATAAGAAGTGATTAGTAGAGATCTACAAGATTATGAGAGGCATTGATAGGGTGGGCATCCAGCATCATTTTCTTGGGTGAGAGTAGCATTCACCAGAGGACATCTGTACAAGGTGAGGGGAGGAAAGTTTTAGGGGAGATGTCAGGGATAAGTTTTTTTTTTACACAGAGAGTAGTGGGTGCTTGGAATGCATTGCCAGGGATGTTGATGGAGTCTGGTACAATGGATAAATTTAAAAGACTCTAGACAGACACAGAGATGAAACAAAAAAAAGGTTATGAGGTAGGGAAGGTTTTTGTGTAGGTTTATATAGGTTGGGACAACTTTGGGCTGAAGGGCCTGCACTGTGTTGTAATGTTATTTATTCATGTTTCCTTGCAGAATGGAAATTTGCTTGTTGTGCCTCCAAGAAATAGAAGGGCTTTCTGACTGAGTCTAATGGCTTCATTTCTTCCTTCCATTCTCACCACCATTTCTGAGGTTTGGCGATCAATCCACTGTTCAAATGTTGCTGATCATTTTTGCGGATCACTATCTGTCAGTCAAGGCATCATTCTCACCATGAGCCCATTTTCAGAAATGTGCTTGAGATTTAAAATCTCTTTGGTTCCCACATTCCAACTTCTGCCAGACTGAAAATTGATTCTTCAATATCAAATGCATTACTGAACTGAAAAAAAAAAAGAATTTTATCCAATGTGACTTAATGTCTGTTTTATAGTCAATCACCAGTGTGAGAGCTACCAGTGGCAGTGTGCTAACAAGCGCTGTATTCCTGACGCCTGGCATTGTGATGGGGAGAATGACTGCACAGATAACTCTGATGAGGATCCTGCTTCCTGTGCTTCTAAAGCCTGTCATCCCGGCCAGTTTAAATGCAGTAATGGTCATTGCATTCCACAATCCTGGAAGTGTGACGTAGATAATGATTGTGGAGATTATTCTGATGAGCCTTATGAGGAATGTCGTGAGTACACTTGAAGGAGAATGATTTGGGAAGTAGATGTTGTGTTTAAATATTTAAGATATTCTTGGAAATCATCTGAAAACCTATAAAGCAAACAGTGAACATTAGATACATTTTCTTCTGCGGAGAAAAAGATAAATGAATTGTAATGGGAAAACAGGGAGATAAGTTGAATTTTAATAATATAGACATACCAGCAGAAGGTAGTACATTAAGTACACGTTATTTAAAATGTTATTGCTATTTGATAATATCGTAAGCCTGGCCACACTGGCTAACCTGTAAATTGTCATTCCGTGAACTGGTTAAAGAAGCCATTTTTGCCATTCACACTGAACCACTTTTTTTTTGAAAACATAAATACAAAAGAAACAAAATACCCTCCCCCTCTCCCTTAACTAAATGAAACTAAACTATTTCCCCTCCCTCCCTGGAGCCTTAAACACACAAACATATACAGGTATTAAATACTAACTGTTTGGTGTGCCAACTTTATACAAATCATTTACTTAAGATCTATAGCCATACATTCTAAATATAGACTCCACATTTTAACAAAAAAAGAATAATTATTTCTCAAATTATAGGTTATTTTTTACCAAATATAGACATGATTGTAATTCATTGTACCATCTTTGTACACTCATTTTTAAATGTAACAGCTATACATTTTCTTGCTACTGCTAACCCTAATTGTACAAAAGCTAAATATAGTTTATTCATTTGTAACCTTGCATTTAATACATTCATATAACCCAATAAACACATCATTGGATCCAATTGCAAATCAATTTTGAACAAATCTCTCAAAAAACTTTACAACTTTCTCCCAAAAAGGTTTAACTTTTCCACTGAAAAGTTGTTTTATGGGATGCTTTGAACACATATTTGAGGGGTCAAATTATTAGTTATGCTGCTAAGATTAAAAAGCAATATTTATTAGATAGTCAAAATTTGGAAAAGGAAATTGAAGGGTTAGAGAAGAAATTTCAAAAGAATTCTACTGAAGATGACAAGATACAATTATCTGACCAAACTGAATGCTTAAAGGTTCCCCACATCTAAAACACAAATCAGACAAAATAAATCCATATTTCTTCAATTTCTCAGGAGTTAAATATAATTGATGTATTATAATTAACCCTATTATACCGTACATTAAGTAATTTTGTGACACTATGGTCAAATGACCATTCTTCCCAAGACAAAACTTTCTCCCATTTCTCCTTCATTTTATATATATATAGATATATATCAACTTTATCCATTTTCTCCAGTAACAGCCTATACGTATCGCAAATAAACCCCTTTTCACCTTTATATACAATTAATAACTCAAACTTCATTTGACCTTGCAAAACCAAATCTTGTCCAAAATTTATTTGTAAAAATTTCTGAACTTGATAATAAGCAAATAAAGAATTTGGCAAAATACCAAACTTCTCCCGTAATCTGTTAAATGTAGAAAATCTTCTGCCTCAAAACAATCCTGTATCATTCCTATTCCTTTCATTTCCCAATTTTTCAAATAGGAATTATATAAAGAAAAAGGAATTAATTTATTTTGATATATCGGTGATTTTATAGATATTTTCCTTTAAAACCTATAGATTAATTTCGTTTGTACCAAATATTCATTATAAGTCATAGCACAGGTAATCTATACATTTGTAACAATAAAGGATTCCATTTATAAATAAAATAACTAATATTATTTTTAAAAATCTGATCCATCTCAATTTTTGCTCATCTAGGCAGTTGCTCAATGTCAAATATCCTATTAATAAATTTCAATTGCGCTGCTTCATAATTTTGAAAATGTGGTAATTATAAACCACCTAATTCATAATGCCAAGCTAATTTTTGCATAGAAACTCTTGACAATTTACCTTTCCACAAAAATAACCAAATTAATTTCCTTACAACATTTCTTTGGTATTAGACTCAATATAGATTTTAAAAGATTTTGTATTCAGGGATAAATATTCATCTTAATACAGTTCAGTCTCCCAATTAAAGTCAATGGTAAATCTTTCCATCTAGATAAATCAGCTTTAATCTTATTCAATAATGGTATATAGTTTAAATTATATAAATCTTGATATTCTCTATTCAAAGCAACTCCTAAATATTTAACTTTACTAGACCATTTAAACCTTGTAATTTTCCTACACTCTGTATAATCTTCATCAGATATAAATAATATCTCACTTTTTACAAAATTAACTTTATAACCTGATAGCATTCCATTTCGATTTAATAAATTTTGCCAAGATTTTAACAAATCGTTAGGATACGTCAAATACATCAACATGTCATCTGCAAACAAACTAATTTTATATTCCTGTTCTCCTACTGTAATTCATTTAATACTCTTTCTTTGGCTTGGCATCGCGGACGAAGATTTATGGAGGGGGTAAAAGTCCACGTCAGCTGCAGGCTCGTTTGTGGCTGACAAGTCCGATGCGGGACAGGCAGACACGGTTGCAGCGGCTGCAGGGGAAAATTGGTTGGTTGGGGTTGGGTGTTGGGTTTTTCCTCCTTTGCCTTTTGTCAGTGAGGTGGGCTCTGCGGTCTTCTTCAAAGGAGATTGCTGCCCGCCAAACTGTGAGGCGCCAAGATGCACGGTTTGAGGCGATATCAGCCCACTGGCGGTGGTCAATGTGGCAGGCACCAAGAGATTTCTTTAGGCAGTCCTTGTACCTTTTCTTTGGTGCACCTCTGTCACGGTGGCCAGTGGAGAGCTCGCCATATAACACGATCTTGGGAAGGCGATGGTCCTCCATTCTGGAGACGTGACCCATCCAGCGCAGCTGGATCTTCAGCAGCGTGGACTCGATGCTGTCGACCTCTGCCATCTCGAGTACTTCGACGTTAGGGATGAAAGCGCTCCAATGGATGTTGAGAATGCAGCAGAGACAACGCTGGTGGAAGCGATCTAGGAGCCGTAGGTGATGCCGGTAGAGGACCCATGATTCGGAGCCGAACAGGAGTGTGGGTATGACAACGGCTCTGTATACGCTTATCTTTGTGAGGTTTTTCAGTTGGTTGTTTTTCCAGACTCTTTTGTGTAGTCTTCCAAAGGCGCTATTTGCCTTGGCGAGTCTGTTGTCTATCTCATTGTCGATCCTTGCATCTGATGAAATGGTGCAGCCGAGATAGGTAAACTGGTTGACCGTTTTGAGTTTTGTGTGCCCGATGGAGATGTGGGGGGGCTGGTAGTCATGGTGGGGAGCTGGCTGATGGAGGACCTCAGTTTTCTTCAGGCTGAATACTAAAATCCTGCCATATAGCTTTGGCCAAAGGCTCTATTACCAAAGCAAACAAAGCCAGAGAAAGAGGATAACCCTGTCTAGTTGAACGAGACAAATTAAAGGCTCTTGAAATCTGACCATTTGTCATCACTCTTACTGTGGGGTTAGTATATAAAGCTTTAACCCAACCAATAAACAATGGACCAAAATTAACATTTTTTCATACTTTAAACAAAAAATTCCATTCAACTCGATCAAATGCTTTTTCTGCATTTGATGCTACTATCATTGGTTGATTGACCTGTTGTCTTGCAACATTTACTAATGAAATTAAGTTAACAATAATATCTGTAGAATATCTACCTCTAATAGGACCTACTTGATCAACATGCACAAATTTTGGCAAAAAATTTGCTAATCTATTAGCTAATACTTTTGCACAATCTTATAATCCACATTTAACAAAGATATTGGTCTATATGAAGCCACTTTTAAAGGATCTCTATATTTCCTCAGTATAACAGTAATCAATGCCCTTGAAAAAGATTCTGGAAACAAACGAGTTTGAGTTGCTTTTTTCAATACTTCTACATATATATATATATATATATATATATATAATAAATCATTCAATTCTTTATAAAATTCTGTTCTAAACCCATCCTCTCCTGGGGATTTCCCACCAGGCATCAACTACAATGCTTCCTTTAGCTCTAATTCAGTAAATGAACCATCCAAATCTTTAATATCCATCTCACACAATAATGATAAATTTAAATTAGATAAAAAGGAATCAATCTGATCTGTTTCTTTAATACCCTCTGATGTATATAAACTTTGATAAAAAATTTTAAATTCCTCATTAATTTCCTCTCATTTATATGTAATCTCTGAATTATTCCTAATTGCGTTAATCGTTCTCGATACTTGTTCAGTTTTCAATTGCCATGCTAAAACTTTATGTGCTCTTTCCCCCAGTTCATAATAACATTGTTTGGATCGCAAAATCATTTTTTTTCATATTTATAAGTTTGCAAAGTGTTATAATGTAACTTAAATTTAGATAATTGTATCTTGTCATCTTCAGTAGAATTTTTCTGAAATTTCTTCTCTAACCCTTTAATTTCCTTTTCCAAATTTTGACTATCTAATAAATATTGCTTTTTAATCTAAGCAGCATAACTAATAATCTGACCCCTCAAATATGTTCAAAGCATCCCATAGTAACAAATCTACTCTGTACTGAACCTTCATTGTTTGTAAATAAAAAAATTATTTCTCTTATAAACTTAACAAAATCAGTCCTTTTTAACATTTCATTAAATCTCCAATGATAAGTAGTCTCAATTACCTGAGTACCTGAACATGGAGGTAATAATAAAGAATGATCAGACAATAATCTACTTTTATATTCAGTATGAGTAAATCGACCTTGTAATTGTGCTGAAACCAAAACTAAATCAATTCTAGAAAAAGAATTATGATGAGCCAAATAAAAAGAAAAATCTTTTTCAGTTGAATTCAACTTCCTCCATACTGAACCTCTGTTATCCGGTTCTCTGCGTCCTTTGACACTCACCACCAGGCATCCCTGGGAAGAGGGCGTCTTTCCTCCTCTGAGTGATGCATTGAGCAATGGTGGACCTGCCCTCCCAGAATTCTGTGCGGCAGAGAAACCACTCCCTGAGTGCTCCATGCATACAGCTCTTTCTCTGCCACACAAAATTCTGGGAGGGCAGGTCCACCATTGCTCTCTCTGTCTCTGTCTCTCTTTCTCTCCCTTCCCTCTGTCTTTCATAGACATATCTATCTATCTCTCCTTGATTGTTGTATGTACCCACTTTGTTGGGTGTGTGTGGGCATGTGTGTGTGTATTTCATATAATGCCAAGCTAATTTTTGCATAGAAACTCTTGACAATTTACCTTTCCACAAAAATAACCAAATTACTTTATTTATTTCCTTAAATCCCACAGTCTTTATTAATTGTGTGCCTATGTGTTTTACCGCTGCTACCAGTTTTCCATGGTCCTTTATAAATTTATAAAGGTTATATAGATCGGCACACAACAGAGGCTGAATGGCTTATATTGTGCTGTACATAATGCTTAATTATGTTATAATTAGGCATGATTAATTTTGTTTAAATACAAGATCATAATACATTGATCAGGATTTAGTAAAGTGAATACAAAGTTTATACCTTTTAATCTTTTGTTTCCGTCACATTCCTGCACTCACGCAAAAATGTCATCAACATGTCCCTTTCACACTGGGCTAATTGGCATGCAGGCGTCAGATGACTTGGGATGATTTGACACCTGCATGCCGATTTGCGAGCATTCACACTGGCCCTTTAACCGGTATATTGGCCATTAATTACTAGGATAAGGTGCCAATGTGAAAGGGGCTATTGAAGTAGTTTTAATCCTAGACTGCAATGTCCTGCTGTTTGATGGGAATAGATGTAAAACAAGCTGCCTCCTGGTTTATTTACTTATTTGGTTGGTGGTAGAAATTTCTCCGTAGAGTTGTTGCCAAAATTATTAACTAGTAGGGTGAGATGTGGGAAGGAAGTCAAATGCTCAAAGACAGATATCAATCGCCAATTATTCAGTACATGTGCTATCAATTTATGTACATAGGTAGCTCTAGATTAATATTTTACAATTCAGTTCTCATAACAGACAAGCATCTGGACGTCCATGCAAAAGTCTTCAGATCATGGAAGCAAACTGTAAAAAGGCAATCTCCCCATTATTAATCGTTATCAGAGTTTTTAAAATTTCTCTAATTAAAAGGTCCCAGCTCAAAATGTTGACTGACCATGTCACACCATGGATGCTGCCTGACCCACTGAGTCCCTACAGCTTATCATTGCCTGCTCACAGATTCCAGTAGCTACAGTTCTTGAGTTTCTCGAGATTTAAAATGAACTCTAAATAATGATAGCATGTGATCAGCAAATGTCATGACTTTGTTTTCCCTAAATGATGCTTGCTTATTTCAGATGGACCTAACTATACATGTGACAGTCATACTGAGTATTCCTGTAGAACTAACTACCGTTGTATTCCTAAATGGGCTGTATGCAATGGCCATGATGACTGCCGTGACAACAGTGATGAGCAAAATTGTGGTATGTGAAGAAACATCAGCTATATTCATGATAAATTGTATTACAGTCTTTCAATTAATATGGAGTGCAATAAACTATTGTTAGTGAATAAGATTTCTTACCCATTGTATTTTGCAGGCATCATAAGACAAATGATTGTTTAATCTGTTTCTAGAAATATTGATTTTAGAGAAAAATTCACAATAATACATTTGCTTCAAAGTAACTAGAGATATTTAATTCCCCAAAATTTGCAGTCAGAAATTAACCAGCAATTCAAGGTCATGCTAATAAAAAAAAAATCACTCCAACAATCAACATTTTTGATGACAAATCCTTGCTCTTGTCAGATTAACAAGATCTCTCAAGCTGAGTGAATGTGTTGTCATCAAATTGGCAAGTTAAGGAATATTCATGGACAGCAAAGCAGGAAACAGTTTTGTTTAGCTTTTTAAACACAAGGAAGAGTGCTAAACAAATAATGGAACATGTGCATATGATTAATAGAGAGAAAAACATTGCAAAATATTTATTTTGGCAATATTCATATTGGACATCATAATATGCATTCATTTGACAGGTCAAACAATGTACGAACTTTTAGACTGTCCTAGGAAGACTGAAAACATGCACAGTTAATGGAGACTTGCTGTGTTCATTCATTTGATTTGGAAATGTGATTGGCTATTTGGGTTTGCCTAACTTTGATGTTGATGATTTATTTTATTGCAAAAATAAAGGAAAAAGGACATGCAAATGAATCTTTCATTTTAGACAATAATGCACAGTATCAGGTCCTTTCAATCCACGAGCCAATTCTGCCCAATTACACCCAATTAACCTACAACCACCATTTTGAATGGTGGGAGGAAACCGGAGCACCCAGAGGAAACCCATGCAGACGGGGAGAATATACTGTGACAGATTATGTTGTATTTTATGTTTTAAAGGAGATAAATTGTGGCAGGTTTTTTTTTAAGAGTACGTCACATACGAACACTTCAAAACAGATCTCCTTTAAAATACTGGGAGCTCTGCTCAAGCCAGATAGGCTGGCTTCAAGTGTCTTTGTGAAAACTTTAAGGAGTGCCTGTGGAGATGCCACAAATGGATTGTTGTTTTGGAAAGCAACAGATGAATGAACTCGGAAGATTAGGTCCGGAGCCCCAGGTTGTCTGAGTGCAGTTTGCTGTTTTAAGAGGGTCATGTGGTTTTGCAAGCAGAGGGAGTCAAACAGGCTTTCCTCTGTGTGTGAGAGAGAGAGAGAGAGAGAGAAGGAATTCAGTTCTACAGTTCAGCAGCAGCAGCTGGAACTGGAATAGGACAAGCTGGCAAGCTTGTGGAAAAAAAAAACCCGTCTTGAAGATGAGTTGCAAGTTCTTATTTCAGCCTGATCAAAGCCCTTGTGGCCCATTCAAGAGGAGATGGCTAGCTGCCTAATGTTTGACTTGAAGTAAGATAAATAAAAAGGAACTCTGGTGACCTGAAAGAAAGAGGCTATCATCTGGAAAACCCTGTTGGGGAAAGTTTCTTCGGCAAGGCATTGAAGTGGCTGATTAGAAGGAATCAGTTTGTGACCAACGAGCAACAAATCTTTTTCTGAAAACTGACAAGAACCTTCCTGAGCAATAACCATTTACCTTTCAAGCACTAACGCCATGTGAAATTCATAAATGTTAAATTCTGTGCACAGTATAAGAATTACCTACAACCAGTGAACTTGGAGGATTGAGAAGTGAGATTGGACTGTGAATCAAAGAAGTTTTCTGGACTTTACATGTGCGCTTAGAATTAGAAGGCGGTTAAGTTAATAGTAATAAGTTAAAGTTTGATCGTTTTCACATTTAATGATAATTAAAAGGAACTTTTATTTAAGTAACCATTTGTCTTGGTGATTTTCTATTGCTGCTGGGTTTTGGGGTCCTCTGGGCTCGTAACAATACAAACATCTTACAGACAGCACCAGTATCAAACTTGCAACACAAACCATGCCGTCTTTTTCTATTGAAGAGGGAAACAAAAGGATTGGATGCAGTTTCCACTTGGAAATTCCTCGATGATTTAAATTTTCAGCCAATTTTGGGAGAGTTGGTTTTGTACAAAATAACATCACAAACTCACCCACAGGATCATAAAAATGACAGAGGATCAGAGAAACAGCTTCTTCCCAAGGACAGCGAGAATGCTGCAAACCAAAGAAACTGCTTGTGCTAATCATCTGACACTCTCATATTTACAAAATTATATATCTATTTATTTGTATATATGGATACTAGTCTTGCATGTGTCTTTTCTGTCTGTATGTGTCTTATGCCTGGTTGTGTGTTTTGCACAGTGGACCGAAGAACACTGCACAATCACGAAACAATAAACTTGACTTTGCGTACACACACACACGTAATTTCTCCATTTGTTTTTACAGAGGATCTTACTTGTAATCCAGGTGGTGACTTCCGTTGTGACAACCATCTCTGTATCCCACAGCGCTGGAAATGTGATGATGAAAATGACTGTGGGGATAATTCTGATGAGCGGGACTGCAGTAAGTAATATCACCTTGATTGAATAAAATTTGTTTCCATTCAATTCTTCCATTTTTAAAAAAAAAAAGTTCTTTTGAAGTGTTACCAACTACTGGCAAGTTGTGATATTCTAGAAAGAGAGACATACAGAAATAGAAGTGTTCTTTCATTCAGTCAAACATGGCTGATGTCATTTTCAATACCATATTTTGATCCTCTCACCAGACCTGTTCAGAGAATCCTTTGCTATAAATATTTGGTTTCTGTGATCTGTAACATACTGTGATCAACATGGGCAGCTCTCTCAACTGAATGTGTCAGTAAAAGTAGAAGTCATGCATGAGTATGTTTAATGAGCTAATAGGCTGTCCTTTCTCCCTGAGTTAAATTTGAATATACCAAGAGAAATGGGAGAAAATAATTGTCATGTCACGCAATGGAATGATAGCTTACTGTATGTTACTCTGCCATAGGAAGAGTCAAGTAATCAGTGTATTCTTTACTCTTCAGCT
The DNA here is from genome assembly GCF_036971445.1 of Narcine bancroftii. Taxonomy (NCBI): domain Eukaryota; kingdom Metazoa; phylum Chordata; class Chondrichthyes; order Torpediniformes; family Narcinidae; genus Narcine; species Narcine bancroftii. The sequence goes on from NC_091472.1 coordinate 287,295,599, forward strand.
TTCTTGTAGTGATTAATCGAATATAGATGTATTTTGCTGATGTCATATGTAGAGAATAAAGTGAAATAACACTGCAAAATAAGTAATTTTAAATGATTTCTGTTAGAAACTGTAACCCAGCTTGTCTCTTGTCTGAAACCTGACAAGTGAAGTTATATACACCTGCTGCTTCATCCGGAGGTGGATAGGTTTCAGAACATCTGAATCCATGAATATTTTTTTAGGCTTTAAAGCATTTTGTTTTATTTGTCAAACTAAATTGTGGTTTTTGAAGACTTAACATTCTTGGGACATGTTCTTTTGATTTGTGTCGTGATCAGCTTACATGTTTTATTTTATTTCAGGCCCTCGTTCATGCACTGAAAGTGAATTTCGCTGTGACAACCTCCACTGTGTTCCTGGGCACTGGGTGTGTGACCAAGATAATGATTGTGAAGATGGTTCAGATGAGCGAGACTGTGGTATGATAAGTATTAGTCAATCAAAATAAAAGAACTGCATATTTATTTAGGATTGCAAGAAAGGTTCTTGAATCACATAATAGCTCAAGGAAAAATAGAGGTAAAAGTACACAGAAAGGATTAATAAAGATTAGAATGCATAATGCATGACAGATTGAAAAGTTTTGGGTCAGATCTTCTAAATAACCACTGGTGGAACTATCTTTACTTATGATGTTTACCAATTAGGAGTATTCTATGTGGTCACACAAGTGCCCACCTGCTTTCCTCCTCCAATCTCGTGTCTCATTTCGTGCTGTTCACTGATCTCTCCACTGAAATGAGAAGATCAGCAGGAGCTCCTTCTCCTAATATTCATGGACCGCCTTTTGTCTGCTGACTTGAACCAAGTATCCTGATCTGCTGAAGTCATGGATTAGATGGTTGTGGAGTAGGTTTACATAGGTGCGCAGAACTTTGTGAGCTGAAGGGCCTATTCTGTCCTGTAATGTTCTATATAAACACCTCACTTGGCTTTCTGGGTAGGAACATTGACGTCATAACATGTGAACTAGTTATTTGCAACAACCAAATCATTATTAGTATTTATTTTTCATATGAACATCTTGCTTGAATCATGTTTACACCCACTGTTCCTATGCACCTTTGTGTTAATGCAGCGAAATAATCTAATCTTCATGGTTACTTGAGACGTTTAACTCTTTGAGGTTACGAGAGCAGTTAAAATGTAATGGCTCCAGTTCTTACCCTGCTAATTCCAAATCCATGTTTTAATGTCGTTGATTCTGGCAGCAAATGAGGTCTCCTCTTGACTCTTTCATTATCCATGCAGTCCATGTTTTCCTATAGGCTGTAATGACATATTGATTCCTGACTAGTCAGGTAAATTTTAAATAAATGAGTAAGGCAGGAGGATCAGAATGATTTTTTTTTCTCCTTATCCAGCCCTCAGCATCTCTTAGCATTTAGCATGCACGTTACCTCTAGTTTTTACCCTTTCAGGAACAATTTGGCATTGAACTGTTGTTATTTTCCTTTTAAATTCTTCCCAGATATAGAGGCTTGCAGAGGGAATACCGAAGTGCTGTATTATTTTGTGCTTCGTGTTTCATTGCGTGTGAATCATATGTAGTTTTATTTCAGAGCAGAAAGCTACATGATTGAGAGCCACATTTATCCTCTTGTGTCTTATTTTCCAACTATCAAATTGTACTGCTATTTCACTGCCTTCTGGCAGTGTAAAAGTAACAAATGAATGATTACTTGTTTAGAGTCAGCAGGGTCAATTTCCAATAGTGACATGCAAAATCAGGTTGTTTTTTCATTTTTAGAAGATTAGCTATATTTGTCTGTAATCTGACGATCTAGCCCAGTACGAATTATTTTTCTAATTTTCATGAAAAATCTGATTATAATTTTAGATATAAAAATATCCCACAAGAGCCTAATGAATTGTGAAAAATATGAACGAATGTATTTTGTTACCTTTCACAAACTTGTGTTAAAAAGCACTTTACATTCAATTAGCTAATCTTGAAATGAAGTAACCATTGATATGTGCTCAATTTCTTATTAACAGAGCTACTAACATGCCTTCCTGGATATTTTGAGTGTTCTAGCGGTCACTGCATTCCAGAAAGTTTCATGTGTGATGGAAGTGCTGAGTGCGCAGATTTCTCAGATGAAATCAGCTGCCGTAAGTTTTTTCTAAAACATATCGATATGAAATGCTGATATAAAAAGCAATCTGATGAATAATAGGGAGTAAAATAAGAAACATCAGAATAATGAACCATAAAAATTAACAACTAAAAGAGCTCACTTCCATCAAGACTAACCAAACCTACACATGTACAGTGTCCTCCATAATGTTTGGGACAAAGACACTTTATTCCTTTATTTGTCCGTGTTCCACAGTCTTAAATTTGTATTCAAACAATTCACACGTAATTAAGTGCACATTCCATATTTTATTTAATATTATTTGTATACATTTTCGTTTGAACACTTAGAAATTGCAGCATTTTTATACATAGTCCCCTCATTTCAGGACACCATAATGTTTGGGACATTTGGCTTCACCGATGTTTGTGAGAACTCGGTTATGTTTAATTGCTTCATTGGTGCAGCTATAAAAGAACAAGGCCTGTTTCTGAGATTTTGATCACCTTTGGAGTCTGTATTTGCAATTTTTCTACATGAGAACCATTGGGAACCCTAACCCTAAACTTGGATAAAATCTGGAATGTGCACTTTAATTACATGCAAATTGTTTGATTACAAATTTGAGTACAGGGGCAAATAAAGGAAAACAAAAGGTTTATTTGTTCCCTAACATTATGGAGGGCACTCGAGATGGGTATTTATGAAGTGGGCAATAGCACAGAATTACTGGCGAGCACGAGTTCCATCAACCTCAAGGGAATTAAAGGTGTGTGGTTTATGGAAATCCCTGATGGCACTTTTCTTTCTCCCAGAGACATTGATATAGTTTCACAATAAATTGCTTTAAAGACCTCTGCTTATGTAGTGGTTGATATATTCAAGTAAAATCTTATATTAATGGTGGTATTAGCATATTTAATCAGTTTTTATGATCACTGTCGATTGCACCAACAGAAGTAGTGTGGGAAATTCACTGAGCTGCACCATATATCATCACTCTAAAGAACACACAAAGATCTTTTCTCCTTTGTTTCTTCTACAAAGACACACAAAGCAGCATCAATAATTTAGTGCCATTTTCAAGACAAGAAAGAGAAGCAAAGGAGACATCAAGAGTATGTGTTTCCTGCTGCTTCCCCTGCAGCCCAGCAGCTAATTACGTATCAAATTGCTGTTACATAAACTTCCTCACCTGCAAAGTTAAATTGACTGGTACTTTTCGTCAAGGGCGTAACATTTGCAGTTTTGTCGTCCTTGGATACTATCCCCATGAATCATGGTTCAAAAAATTGCTTTAAAACTATAAATAAGGTGGTCTTTTTTGCAAAATACAAGCAATAATTAAAATATAAAATGTAATAGTAATGAATCATATGGAGATGTTGATGTATGGATATGTATTTCATATTTACAATTACGGAAATTAATTTTGCCAGCTAGTCATTTCTGCCCTCTACCTGTGTAGCAACTCGTTACCCCAATGGAACATTTTGTCCTCCTTTCATGTTTGAATGCAAGAATCATGTCTGCATCCAGCCATACTGGAAGTGCGATGGAGATGACGACTGTGGAGATGGATCTGATGAAGAGTTCCACCATTGCTGTAAGCCATTTCTGCAAACATAGAGATTGCCATCTTTAATTGCATGCAATAATATACCTCAAGCACACTGTATGTCCTTTACTTGGACTTGCGATTACTATAGTTCTAGATCGTAAACAAATTGATTTTGGGGTAATTCTACCCTTAAAAGTTGTGATCTCCTTCAAGAAGGTTGAGAAGGAAATCTTCTCCGGGTGAATCATTAAGATAAGATTTTCATATTTCAGTCCAGTATTAGAGGCCATGGACCTTATCTTAGTTTACACAAATATGATAGCCTTACTTGAGGCCATTAGTGAATACTTGCTAGAATATTTAATTATTTCAATTCTGATGCAATTTCTAAGAGTGTGAGTTTGGTAAATTCCTGCTTTTCTCTGCATTAAACTGCCACACTTCTAACAAGAGCTTAATATTTAGCACAATTAGCGTTAGGGCAGCACGGTTAGCGGAGTGGTGAGTACAATGCTATCACAGCACCAGCTTCCTGGGTTCGAATCTGGCACTGTGTATGATGAGATTTTTTGATTCTCCCCATGTCCATGTGTGTTTCCTCACACATTCCAATGATGTACAGGATTAGAAGGTTAATTGGTCACATGGATGTGCAGTACAATTTCAATTATCTGAAATCGGATTACCCAAAATCCTCAGTTATCTGAAACTATTGTGCCTCCATCATCACCCCAGCAACGAGTTCCAGGAACCCACCATAAACTGTATAAAAACAAAACCTACCTCTGATTACTCCCGACACTTTCTACCACTCACCTCGAATGCATCTCCTTGGGTATTGGCCAATGGCACCCTGGGAAAGAGTTGTTGGCCAACTACTCTATCTATGCCTTACTTAAGTTGCCTTTCTTCCTCCATCACTCCAAAGAGAAGGAAAAGATAAATTCCAGTTTATAAAAAATAAAATCCAGGTGGAAAATATAGGGAGTAATCAGAGGTAGCTTTTGTTTTTATACAGTTTATGGTGGGTTCCTGGAACTCGTTGCTGGGGTGATGATGGAGACACAACAGTGGCATTTAAAACACTTTTATATTGGCACAAGAATGAAAGAAAACTGGAGGGTTATAAGCTGTGAGGGAGGGAAGAGATAGATTGATTGTGGTGTAGATTATATTGGTTGACACTGCATTTCCTCCACAGTTCTTGATCTTGGAATAATGAGCAACTGATGGAGGTTTCAGGGTCTAGTTCTCCATATCATTTGGCCAAATTTGACAGCAAATGGCAAACTCTTTGTACACCATGCTCTTTCAGATCTTTTATTGAATTTTAGGGACCATGCCACGTGAACAAGTAGGTTAAGGAAGGTTAATGGTTTAGTATTGAGTTGAATAAGATTTATTCTGCAATGATGGAACAGAAAAGCTTGTTTTCAATATCCTTTGAAAGTCAGGAAAAAACTCAGATGGTTACCACCTAAAACAAATGAGGGCTCAAATTTTATTTTGTATCTTGATCAAAGAAGCACAACATTGAGGCCCAAAAGGCCCATACTGTCCTGTAATGTTCTATGACTCATTGTATTCATTCTAACATCTCGAGTAGTTTTGCTGAATCTCACGTTGCTTTTTTCTGTAACATTTTAAGTTTAGGATCATGAAAACGTAGCAAAGGAAGAGGCCATTCTGGCCATCGTAGCTGACAATTCTTTGAAATAGTGTAAAGTATACTCAAGTATATTAGTAATATAAATATATAATGGATATATTCAAGCCCATCTTGTTGCAACACTTAGGCATTTACTGCATAGTAAATTTACTTCATTACTTGCAGTAGGAGGATTCAAGGTTCTAAAATTTGAGGAAAGAAAAAGCTTGGGTGTTTCCAATAAATGTTAAAACTTTCAGATCATTGTTCATTTGCAGTGGACATCCCTTGCGACTCTCCTTTTCGTTTCCGCTGTGACAATAATCTCTGTTTGTACATACACGAGCTGTGCAATCAGATAGATGACTGTGGAGACGGAAGTGATGAAAGAGAGGAAAACTGTAAGTCGGTTTGAACTGTTTTGTTTTTCATTGACCTTTGCAAGTACCAGTTTATGCAAGCAAATTTAAATCAGTTAACAAAATAATTTTGCTTTGTAATTAGGTAAAGCACCCACCTCTCCACCTTGCACAACTGAGGAATACAAATGTGGGAATGGAAACTGCATTCATATTCTCCATGTATGTGATAATTATGCTCACTGTGAAGACCAGACTGATGAGATTGGATGCAGTAAGTATGTGGAGATGTAACTTGCAGAGATGTACTTTTTAAGTGTGTAATGCACGTCGAAAGAACCAACGACTTGTTGATCCAAACCAAGGCTTTTATTAACTAAAAGACTGGAGCGTATCACAAGTAGGTCGACCAGTCCAGAATGACCTGGTCTGGCTAGGAGCAATCCTTTATGACCTGCCAGTAGGTGTGGCTACACTCTCAGCCAATCACAGTCATGGCTACACTCTCAGCCAATCACAGTCATCCTACACTACAATCTGTACATATGTACATATACACATTGGTGATAGAATCTGTACAATCACAAAGTTTACTACACAAAAATGAATATATATATATATTTATATACACAGCAAATGTCTATGTAATGTTATTATGTGACATTGATTGGATTTAACTATATTTTCTATGATGAAGTTTCCTATTGGTAATAAAATTAGCTCTGTGGTTGACTGAGGAAGAAAGCTGTAGCTTCCAGGTCTGCAAGGAAATGGGAAATAGAATTCAACTAAGTTCATTTCAGGAAAATAGACAAGGTAAATTGGAGAATATAGGTGAGTACGAATTAGAAAGGAGCAAAAAACCTTGGAGTACATGCTTATAGATCACTGAAAGTAGTATAGTAGGGAGAAAAGGCTGATTAAGATGTTTGCGATTCTTGTCTTGATTGACGTGAAAATCGTTTTAAATACAGCTCGAGACTGATTACAGGACAGATAAGGTAGCACTAGAGAGGCTGTAGAGCACATTTACAAGGATGGTTTCACAGCTGGCACTTTTTATTTTTAATGATTAGGCGAGATTAGCTGCCCTGAGGTTCCTTCCAGAACAAAGAAAGCCGAGCAGAAACTGTAAAGAAAATTGTGAAGCATCAAAACAGATAAACAGGAAAGAACTTTTGCCCATATCAGGGAAACCATAACTATGGAAGGAAGATTTTATTTGAAAGGTTAGTGGGAAGGGGGAGGCAGAGTTGAAGAAAACTGTGTTTCATCCATAGAATGCTGGGTTTGGAACTACCTGCCTGTAAGGTTGTGGAAGGTAGAAATGCTCATACATTTTAAAGAAATACTCTTGAAGAACTAGGCTGCCACTAGGGGTTGTAGATTAATGGGTATAATTGGGCAACATGGGCTCTTGGGCCAAAATAGCCTGTTATCATGCTGCATGTCTAAATTTAATTGGCAAGCAAACATTTGTTTAAGGATCTGACAACATTAACTTAAGTGAATGGTATGCCATCACTAGATTGTTACCTTTATTATCCTTGAGATTACCACTGACAAGAACGTGCATGCAGAGACTGAGGATCCTGCAGGAATGACTTGCCTTCTGATACCACTATTCTCTTCAGCATCGATAAGATATATTAGGAATTTTCTGAATATTTCCCACTTGCCTGGGTGAGTTCAGCTCCAGCAATAATTGTGTAAGACAAAGTAACCCATTTGATTGATATGCCTCTGACCACCTGAAGCATCTACTGCTTCTGTCATCAGTACATTGTAGCTGCAGCAAAGGTAAAGGTTCCATTATTATCACATAATACTACATTTAGAAGGTAACATACTTGAAATGTTTGAACTTTGTCTACCTTAGGGAAGACAGAGAGTCGCCCCTTTGTCCAGTGCCTATCACAGAAATGAGGCCCCAGTGAGGAACGAACAGTATGCACTGTTCACAAAATGTGCCACATTTACTTGACTATGCTTTTCCAATGGCACTTCTCAAAATGAAGACCTCTTGGACAAGGGTGTGGAAATGGTTTCCTCTACATGTCAGACGCTATACTGACTTGGAAATGCATGACCATTCTTTAAGTGTTAGGCTGTCTTTCTTGGAACTCCCTGCCCAAAATATAGACAGCAGTGCCATAATAAGAAAATTCATCACCTACCTCTCAAGTGCATTTAAAGATAGTCAATAAATGTAGCATTCCCAATGATACCCAGGTATCATAAGCTAACAACATGTAAGCATGAGAATGTGGGTACTCCTACTTTCCATAAAAGATTACAATTAAATAATTGGCTGGAGTGTGGAGCTGCATGAACAAGTTCTCAGAACTGAGATCCAGCCAGGTAGATCTCATAAAAGGTGTGATTAGGTATTCAAGTTTTGTAGCTTTTGTTGTGGGTGAGGGAGGAGGATTGGACATGGTATACAGATGAATACATATCAACCATAAAATTAAAATGTTCCTGGCATCTGTAGCTCCATTTAATTTTTAAATGATTACTGGGGTAGGGATAAGTTCTTGCTATAACTTTGACTGGTAACTATGAAGTAATTGCACTAGTTGTTCCGACACTGCTTTGAATCATGATTAGAACCTATTATTGCCTTTAGATAAACTGCTATTTTGTGCATTTCTTGATTAGCAGTACACTCAGCTATGAATGTTGTGAACATGCATCTCATTTCTTCTTTGAGTTCATGACAGATAAAGTTTGCTTGAGTGAGCTGGAGAAATTCAGCAGGTCACACACCATCCACAGAAACCAAACAAGCAATCGACATTTTGGAGCACTGAAAATCAGCGAACACTCGAATAAGAAGGTGGGGGAGGAGCACAGGCTACCAGGTGGGAGAGGGAAGAAGAGAGGTGATGGGGAAGAAAGCAGAGGGCTGAGAAAGATAGCTCTCTGATAGAAAATGGGTCTGGGGAGCTGGAGGAAGGGAGATGAGGAAGGAATGAGGCAGATGAAAGGGGTTAAAGAAATTTAGGAAGTCAATATTGGCACCATTTGTTTGGACACTGACTGGACAGAATATAATGTGATGCTCTTCCAATTTATCAGTGACCTCAACTTGGCAGTACATGAAAGACAGACAGACATGTTAGTGTGGTGTCGATTGGAAGAGATTAGCTACATTTGAGGGGGGATGGGTCTGTAGCAAACAGATTGACGAAACTCAACAAAGCAATTTCTCCCCAGTCTACATCCAGTCTCCCCAATGCAGATGAGGGTGCATTGGGAGCACTGGAAGCAGTAAATGACCCCGTACAGATTCACAGGCGAACTCTTGCTTCACTTGAAAGGATTGTTTGGGGCCCTGAATGATTAATAGGATTTGGAGTTAGAGCAATGGCAACAGAGTTTGCTTGTACTTTTCATTGAAGCTGAAGCCACTGACTAAAATATTGAAGTAAATTATAACAAGATTATTCTTTTAATGAATGTTACATAAAAAATCTTGCTGTTTTTTCAGACCATAATACAGAACGATCTTGTGCAGAAAAGCTCTGCGAGCACAATTGTACAGATCTGACAAGTGGAGGCTTCATCTGTTTTTGTAGACCTGGATACAAGGCAAATGAAGCTGATGGGAATGCTTGTGATGGTAAATCCTTGTGTATTTTAAAGAATTATGTGGAATAGATTGACTTGTATAAGGAAGATGTGTAGTTATTGGTTCAAAGACAACATGGTTGAGTTTTGAAAGTTGACAAAACTGTACCTAATTATTATTTCCCACATGTCTGCTCTCAACCCCATTCCTGGAGAAGGTAAGAATAGCATTTCCTCAGTCCTTAACTTTCACCCCATCGATCTTTCTATTCAGTGGGTCATCCAATATGATTTCTGTCAGCTGCAACAAGATTTCAACAGACTCAACTTCCTCCTTCCCTTTCAGCATTTTGTGATTTTTCTGGTTTACTTTTCCATTCCTACCAGCCACTTCTCAGAGCACTTTCCAAGTAATAGTTATCTTTTTATTTCTTCCTTTCTCATCATCCAACAACCTAGGCATCCTAGCCAAATGATGTACCAGACATCAATCATGCCAAGCTTCCTAAATAACTCAGTATGTTACTATGAGAGTTAATGATTGTTCAGAGCAAGTGTAAAAATCTGAGAAATGGGGTGGATTCAAAAAACTAAAGAAGGAGGATATACCAGAGTGGTAGTACAGAGTTTTCATAAGTGAGAGGATTGCATACATAGGCAAGGACTAAAGCTTTGAAAGGAATTAATACATAAATTGGGATGTTAAGTGTGAAACATTTGAGAAGCCCCCTCAATCCCTTTCCACTCACCATCTCTTCAAAACCTGTGTATTATGAAACATTTGACCTCCATTTTCTTAAATTGATTTGTACTCTGTCCTTTTTATACATCTGTAATATTTCAAATTTTAAGATTGTCACCTTTATTTTCAAATAATTCCATGACCTCCCTATCCATGCTATTTCCTCTTGTTCTACCATCCTCCTGAATTCCTGCCATTTCCTTAGCTTCCTCGATTCCTGTTTTCTTCACAGTTGGATAACTCTTCTGCTTTTTTATCACTAAAAACTGGAATTCCCCTTTGATCTTTCCTTTTAATTTAAGACACTCCATAACAAATCACCCATTCTAATCAGTATCACTCTTGATGGGATTGATCTTGAGGTGAATACTGAGGTTGTCTGCTGTTACAGGTTATACAAACACAATTTGTTCTTGTTAACATTCATTTAACATGTTAAATGTTTTGTAAAACTTAGATGTTGGTAAAGCGTCATAATGCCATTTAGGAAATCTAGATTATTAAGGCTGTCTTACTAAAGTATGTTGTCGCTGAAGGACAGTTGATTGAGAGTAGGATTTATTCATGCTGTAGATAGAAGAACAGGTATAAGTTGTAAACATCTTGGGGTTTGATCACAAAGGTGACTTCATTTTGAATGTCTTTTTTACTTCTTCATGTTCAGATATCAATGAGTGTGAAATTTTCGGCACATGTCCTCACAGATGTAAAAATAGCAAAGGAAGTTATGAATGTTTCTGTGCTCAGGGATTTCAACCTGTTATGGGGGAGCACGGTACTCAGTGTGTTGCATCAGGTAAATGCAATTTTTAAGTTCCTTTTTATATCGATTACAATTAAATGTTAATTAAATCTGCCTTACCTTTGCCACCCAATGAATAAAGTGTAGTTTCCATATTTGCTAGTGGAGTTTAAGTCTCCTACACTTATTTAGGGATGGTGTTTTAATCTATGGTCTTTTTAATGATCGCATCTCAAAGACCTGCCAGTCAACCTGGCTGACCTTGAAAATTAATTATTACACGTGTGGAATATAATTTCTTTTGGTTGTAATTGCAAATAAATGTAGTTTTGTTTTCTTCTCACTTTTTTCACTCTATTGAGGGCTTATTTCCTTCGAAAATCAGAATGATAATTTGAATGTTCCTGCATCTCCCCCACCCCCATGTTCCCAATTTGATGTTAAATTCATTCTCTATTTCACCATTCTCCTTATTCTGCTATTGGTTTATTTAACAATCTTTACCCTCAACGTTTCATCTGTTAAAACACTCAAATCCAAAGTTTCCAAGTTGGTTTGGTGTTTTCAGCTCTCACATTCAGTGTTGAGGAATTATATAACCAATGGTATTACTCTTGGATGTATGGTGGAGCTAAAGGCTCCATTATTCCTGCCTTAAGATGTTTATCAGCGATCACCTTGTGCATTTTCCCAGAGTGAAACAGCATGGAAACAGTCCCTTCAGCCCTAGTCATCCATGCTCACAAATTGCCCATCCTTTTTGGCTTCTAGATGTTCAGCTCCATTATCTCAGAGATATCTGATTACATAATGTATGTCTAATGAAATGACTCATTGATTCCTCACATAGGTTTAAGTTTTCACATTATCCATCATATCTATCCAGAATTGTGTATGAAATATTATGGACCACAAAATTGGACTCCACTTTGATTATGTATAATTGTCTCATTTTGATGGCATAAGATTCCTGAGGATATAAATAAAGGTTCCATTATTGTCACATAATACTACATGAAATCCTTTTAGGTTTGTCTAACATAAGGCAGACAGAGAGTCACCACTTTGTCCACCACCCTTCACAGAAACCTACAGCACCTGGTGTTCCTAGGTGGTCTCCCTTCCAAGTACTGACCAGTCGTGTCCCTGCTTAAATGGAGCAGAAGCAGACTATTCAATTCAACCAGTCCATTCTCCACTTGTGCCCTGTAATGTGCGTCGAAAGAACCAAAGACTTGTTGATCCAAACCAAGGCTTTTATTAACTAAAAGACTGGAGCATTTCACAAGTACGTCGGCCAGTCCAGAATGACCTGGTCTGGCTAGGAGTAATCCTTTAAGACCTGCCAGTAGGTGTGGCTACACTCTCAGCCAATCACAGTCATCCTACACTACCATCGGTACATATGTACATATACACATTGGTGATAGAATCTGTACTGTCACATGCCCCACAGGAATTCTTTACATCTTACCTCAGCTAAATATATTAATATTATTTTTGACCGTCATATGATTGTCCAGTCTCCCCTTGAACTGAATCTATGCTAGGAGAGTAAATTCCATGTTCTCACCACCTTTTTGTTCAAGAAAGTACTTCTGAATTCTCTGTTGTATTTCTTATTAACTGTCTAATTTGATGGCTTCCGATTGAGGTCAATGGAAAACATTCTCTCAGAAACAATTCCATCAGTTTTAAAGGCCTCTACTAAGTTATCCCTCAGGTGAAAATGTATTGTAATTAGATACATCTTTAACTCTGCCAAGGCGGCATGGTGAAATTCAAAGTTGCATTCCATTAGAAAAGATGACTTGTAATTTAGGAAATAAATACTCTGTTTTTATAAATTTGGCGCCCGTACACTCAAATAATGCAATTAAATTGTAGCGGTATTCTTCTTATCCCTCTAGCCCCTGCAAAATTCTCTTCTGTATGTTTATGTTAGGATAGATGGGTTGTACTGGACAATATCCCTCTCTGCAATCCAAAGATTACTTTCTTTTTTCTCTTTTTTTATATTCCTGTAAAGTTTTTATTTTTAATTTATGTATTTTTTTTGAGGGGGAGATTGGGTGGGAGGGAGGGAGGGGTTTTCGGAGGTGGGGTGAAAAACATCATGTATGTAATCAATTTGTTCCTTTTTTGATATCTGTAGTTACTGGATGTATCTAATATTAAATAAAATATACAAAAAATTCACTGCTTACAGATTGGCACAAACTTTCTGGCTGACAGTGGACTCGAGGCAGGACAATTCATATATAGTTGTGCCAAAATAATTTCAACTGCAGGTTTGAGGGATAAACAAGAAAGTGTGCAGATGTTGGGGTCGAGTGCATTGAACATATGTGCTAGAGAAATTCAGCATCTCATGCAGCATCCATAGGATGCAACTAATGTTTCAGACCTGGGTATCGGGCAAATAATATAATAAATAATGACAAAGAGAGGTGTGGAGGGGCAAGTAGTGAGAAGGAAATGGAAAGGCTGCAGAGAGACTTGGATACATTAGGAGAATGAGCAAAGAGGTGACAAATGAAATGCAATGTTGGAAACTATGGTCATGCGCTTTGGTAGAAGGAATAAAAGGGCAGTGTTACACAAAAGTCTGTAGATGCTGTGATTGACATCAAAACATACTGGAGGAACTCAGCCAATCTCACAGCATCTATGGGAGGTAAAGATATGTTACTGATATTTCGGGCCTGAGCCCTCCTTCAAGGTATGAGAAAAAAAAGGCTGTGGAAGAAAAGGGGGAAGAATGGGGGAGGGGGGGGGCAAGAGTACAGCCCAACAGACAAAAGGTGTGAATTGGATATGATAAGAAGACAGGAGAGAGGAAAGATGAGAATTGATTTTGGCTTTGTGAAAGGAGACAGAGTGAAAAGAGAGAAGATAGAGAGCAGGAGGAAAGGAGACATGAGGAAAAATGGGGGATGGGGTTCTAACAGAAACTAGAAAAGTCAATGTTAATGCCATCTGGTTGGAGGGTACCCAGTCAGAATATGAGGTTTTGTACCTCCAAATTGCAGGTGGTCTCAGTCTAGCAGTGCATGAGATCATGGACAGCAAGGGATTGGAGTGAGGAATTGAAATAGGTGGCCATAGGGAGATCCACACTATTGTGGCAGACAGAACCAAGTTGCTCAACAAAGTGATCTCACAGTATGTGGCCAGTCTCTCCGATGTAGAGTAGACCACAACAGGAGCACCGGATGCAGTAGATGACCCCTGCAGATTCACAAGCAAAGTGTTGCTTTGCTTGGAAGGACTGTTTGGTGCCCCAAATGGTGGTGAGGGAGATGTAGGATGAGTCAAATGAGAAGTAACTGAGGGTAAGGGAAAGCTCTGCTAGACAAGGAAGAATGTTGGTGGGGGGGGGACTGGTTTGGTCTGTTGTCAAAAAAGTTACAAAGGGCTATGAGGCCTTTGGAATGAAGGTGTGTAGATATTAGATGTCTGTGGTAAAGATGAGGTAGTTGAGTTCAGGGAATTGGAAGTTGTTGAATTTGTGGAGGATGTGTGCAGTATCCCAGATGAAGGTGGGGAAGGACTGGACTAAGGGTGAGAAAATGGAGTGGAGGTAAGCAACTACCAATTCAGTGGGGCAGGAGCACATGGAAATGATGGATCTGCCGGGGCAATTGGATTTGTTGATCCTGGGTAGGAGGTAGAGATGGACAGTGTGGCTTTGGAAAACAATGAGATTGGAGGCCGTTAAAGGTGAGGAAGATGACCAGAAGTGACAAGTTCAGAGTGCGCGATACTGTGGTTTGATAGGTTTTGGTGGGGTCCTGTTGAAGGGGTAAATAAGAGAGTGGTCATCTGGCTTTGGCCAGATAGAGGTCAGTATGCCAGGCCACAATAACACCACCTTTGCATGCAGATTTGATGGTGAGGTTGGGATTAATGCGGAGAGAGTGGAGAGCTAAGCGTTCCGAGGGAGTGAGATTGGAATGAGTGAGGTGAGTAATGAAGTCGATATGGCTGATGTCTTGGCAGAGGTTGGAAATATCAAGGTCCAGAGCAAGCAAAAAGCAGGAATGAGGTGTTCAGGAGGACGAAGAAGGTTTAGAGCAGGTGAAGGGATCTGTAGTGGGGTATGATGAATCCTGGTTGTAAAAGTGGGCTTGGAGATGGAGCTGATGGAAGAAGAGCTCAGCGCCATGGTGTGTACAGAACTTGATGAGGAGTAGGTGAAGGGGGATGAAGGAGAGGGCAAAGCTTTCTGACTCTGAAAGGGGAAGGGTGAGGGACAGAGGGATTGGTGAAGACCAGGCAGGGGTAGGGCCAATGGGGTGGAAGGTGTTGGATGAGGAGAAAATTCAGAAGTACAAACTGACTTGAGAGTCTTTATGCAGAAGACACTAAATGTTGACCTCTATGTTGAAGGTGACTGCAATGTTGGCATTCATATCTAAAGGAGTAGAATATAAAAGCAGGGTGATGTTGATGCTTTATAAGGTACTGATGAGGCTTCATGGAGTATGGGATACATTATTGAGCTCCTTATTGAAGAAAGGATGTGCTACCATTGGAGAAGGTTCAGAAAAGATTCACAAGAATGATTCCTGGAATGAAGGGATCAGCATATGAGGAACGCTTGACTGCTCTTGGACTGTACTCCTTGGCGTTCAGAAGAATGAGGGGGGAACCTTGTAGAAATATTCTGAAAGTTAAAAGGCCTGGACCAAGTAGATGTGGCAGTTGTTTACCATGGTAAGGGTGTCTAGGACAAGAAGCCATAATTTCAGGATTGAAGGGCACCCTTTTAAAACAGAAAGGCAGAGGAATTTCATTTGCCAGAGAGCAGAGAATCTCTAGAATTTGCTACCACAGGTGGCTGTGGAGGTGAAGACATTGGGTGTATTTAAGGCAGAAATTGATAGGTATCTAAATAGAGTATCAAAGGTTATGAGTAAGATCAGGGGTGTGGGGCTGAGTGGGAGAATGGATCAGTTTATAATGGAATGGCATAGCGGACTTAATCTGCCGATGGTCAACTTCTGCTTATATATCTTATGGCCATAATAGACCTGACGAAGGGCCCACGAAACATTGGTTGCCCTTTACTTCCTTGAATGCTGTGTGTGACCTGCTGAGTTTCTCCAGTAGATTTGTGTATTGTCCAGGTTTCAAAGGTCAGATTTTGTCCTGCTTTGTTTCACAATGATTTGTCTATATCTTGCTGACGTTTACATTTGTTCTGAATGAATTATTTTCCCAGAGTTGGATTTTCTAGCAGCCTTGGAGATTCCAGTGGCAATCCTTCATTTTGACTGAAAGAAGAGAAAGATGTATGGAAGTACTAGAGTAGTCAGCCAAGCCTTGTGGAGTTTGTACTCGTACACTGATGACATGCTCATGAGGATGATTTTATGACAAAATTGTTATTAATTTCACCTGTTAAATTTCAGGGAATCCTCCGATCTTGCTTTTGCCAGATAGCGTACGAATTCGACGATACAGTACCACACTTGAACAATACACCGACTACATTGATCATGAAGAGAACATCAGAGCTATTGACTATATTTGGGATTCAGAAGATCCAGATCTCAGTATGTAAACATTGTTAAAATTTGTTTCCAATATGTTAGAGAATACCTCACACCAGGTGATACTTTGCAATGATTAAAAACCTGTGAATATTAGTATTAAGTATCCTTGTAAAATTTCCATTATCTCTTCCTTGGGAAAATTAAGTGAATTTTAACTCCAGAGAGGAATGGATTTCAGCGTTTCGTGTTTAAATCTACTAAAACTATTGATCAGTTTTAGATAAAGGTTCCCTCAAGTGCTCTAGTTTTTCCCACAAATCCCAAAGACATACGGGTTAGTATGTTAATTGACCACTGTAAATTGCCCCTAGAGTGTAGGTCAATAATCTACATGAAGTTGATTGGAATGTGTTAGAAAAACATGAGATTAATGTAGGATTAGTATAAATAAGTGGTTGGTGGTCTGTTCAGGGATGAAGAGCCCATTTCCGAGCTTGTTTGACTCTGAGTCCATGCCATGCAAAGCTGTGAACTTCCTTGTATAACTTGAATGAGTCAGGTAGTTATCAGGAAACCCCCAGATGAGAGGTTGATTGATCATTTAATTAATTAAAGGATAAATTTGGATTGACATTAAGCCCTCTTGAACCTGCATTGGCACATAAGATCATGGTTAATCTGATTTGAGCCTCACTCGACATTCTTGCCTCCTCGAGTAACCTGCCACCACTTGGATTGTCCAAACTCATTGTCCTGAGAATATTTAAAGTCCCTGCCTCCATTATCCTTTGAGAAAGAGAGTTCCAAAAATTCACAAACCACATCCCTTCCTTAAATGGGCAACTGCTCATTTTTAAAGAATGACCTAGATTCTCCCACAAAATCAACCTCTCCATATCCCTCTGCACAAACCCCTCAGGGATCTTGTATGTTTAATAATGTTACATTTCATTCTTCTAGTGTAAAGCAACTTCAAGCCAAACTTGTCCTAATTTTTTCATTGGACAATCCTTCTATTCTTGTTATCTGTCCAATAAGCATTGTCTAAATTCATTGCAACACATTAACAGCCTTCCTTAAATATGGTTTAGTCTTTCAGGTATGATTGATTTTATAACTGTAGTATAACCTCTCAACTTTTTAACTAACTCCCAGCAATAAGCAATGGTATTTTTATTGAGTTTCCTAATAAATTACTATATCTGCTAACAGTCTTTTGTGAGTCATACCTTAAGACATCCAGATCATTCTGCTTCTCAAAGCTCTGCAATCTCTTACCATTGAGCTAAATATACTTATTTTTATCCTTCTTATCAAAATGAACAATTACACATCTTCCCATATTACACATTCATCACTTATCTATATCTCTTTTGTGACCATCTTTCTGTGCTCATCATATAGAACAGTACAGCACTGGAAATGATCCATTGGGGGCTGTTACTTGTTCCCCTGCCTGTTTTATCTCTTCAACAAATTGAGCAGCCATGCCTTTGATAACTTCATTCAAGTCCCTTATATACATTCAAAAAAAAGTTGACGCCTTGATACTGATCCAAAAAGTGCACCACTTGCCAACCAGATAAAAGACCCATTTTGTTTCCTATTGTCCAGACAGTCTTTTCATAACAGCATGTTACTTTTTCCAGCAGTAATATGGATGTTGCAATCTAACTATCTTTGTTAGATCCACTAACGTACACCCAACATTCCTCTTTGATCCTTAGCATGTTACTGATGTCTGCAGCCAATTCTAGTCATGCTTTCTTCATGTTGATTGCAGGTTCCTTCCTCTCATCGCTAGAAAAGATTATGCATCTTCAATGTATCAGTAAATCTACGGTAGTCTTGATTCTTCAAGTGTCTAGTTCCTTCACCAAGCTGTGAATGTAGATAACTCCAGCAGATATCAAATTTCCAACTTCTAAAATTTTTCCTAAAGATTATGTTTGATTGGGATTCCATTCTTCTTTGGCTTGGCTTCGCGGACGAAGATTTATGGAGGGGGTAAAAAAGTCCACGTCAGCTGCAGGCTCGTTTGTGGCTGACAAGTCCGATGCGGGACAGGCAGACACGATTGTAGCGGTTGCAAGGGAAAATTGGTTGGTTGGGGTTGGGTGTTGGGTTTTTCCTCCTTTGCCTTTTGTCAGTGAGGTGGGCTCTGCGGTCTTCTTCAAAGGAGGTTGCTGCCCGCCAAACTGTGAGGCGCCAAGATGCACGGTTTGAGGCGTTATCAGCCCACTGGCGGTGGTCAATGTGGCAGGCACCAAGAGATTTCTTTAGGCAGTCCTTGTACCTTTTCTTTGGTGCACCTCTGTCACGGTGGCCAGTGGAGAGCTCGCCATATAACACGATCTTGGGAAGGCGATGGTCCTCCATTCTGGAGACGTGACCCATCCAGCGCAGCTGGATCTTCAGCAGCGTGGACTCGATGCTGTCGACCTCTGCCATTAATAAATAAGAATATGTCAATGAAGGAAGTTAAATCTGCCCCATCAAATTTGTCTCAAAAAAAATGAAAAGTATACTGAAAACAATTTGTCAAATTACACTTCACAGCTTGTTGGTGACCCTGCTGAGTTTTAAGGCATTTTGAACCATTAATCCTAAATCATTCGGGTTTTTTTGTACTTTTGCTTATTTTCAGAACTAAGAGATATATATAAAATATATAGACTCTCTCCTATATTACACACACACACACACACACACACACACACACGTATATACTCGAGATATATATTTATTTTAAATATGAAATTAACATGGAGACTTCCCTCAGCTGTTTGTGAAATACATGTATACATGGCAAGGAATTTTATTATTTCAACTTCAACTACAGTGTGAAGAATGTTGTCATCTTGAAGGAACAACTTTTCCTGAAGAATAGAATGGAGTGCACAAGATATTGAACAAGTTCATGAAGGAAGGAAATCCAGCACACTTGGAGGATACAAGATGTTATATAAACCTCTTTCTCTCTGCAGGTGTTGTGTACTGGACAGTCCTGGGACATGGCTCAAATCCTGGTTCCATAAAACGGGCATTTCTCACTAGATTTGATGACAAGGGAAGCAATCCGACAGTAGCAGTGGACTTAAGTCTGAAATATATAGTGACACCTGATGGCATTGCCGTGGACTGGGTTGGAAAGTAAGAAACAAAAATCTAAAACCCTAAATAAGATGTTGTGGTTTGATTTTAATACTGAAAATTATTCCGGAAATGTAATGTATCAACATTACTGGATCTCTTTTGTTTCCAGTCTCAGCTGAAGTCCTTTGGCAAGACTGAGAAGCAGATACTTTATTTTACAACCCCTTCTCCTCCCTGCAACTCTCCAAAATCTGAACCATGATGGATAATATTTGTCCCAGTTTACAGATTGGGCATCTTATTCTTTATGGATTAGGATGTATTGATTGATTCAAAGTTCCCATAAGTTATTGCTCACAGTCACTGCTATTCAAACTTGTTTGTGATGAGAAAGAACCAAACTGGCAGATTTCATATTTCCATTATCTTTGCATGAAATTTATCCTCCACACAATAGTTTATCCTCTCCAGATAGGAAATGGGGATAATCCAAGAAATTGTAGGCCAATGGTGGCCAAGCTTTAACTTTTAATTTAGATATACAGCACAGTTTCAGGCCATTTTGGTCCACAAGTACATACCAGAGGTTTAGGTTAATTGGGCAGAACGGACCTGTGGGCTGAAATGGCCTGTTACCGTGCTGTATGTCTAAATTAAAAATTGAAAGGTTGGCCACCCATATTGTAGGCCAATGAGCCTTGCATCAGTGGTGGTGAAAGTATTGGAAAGGGATAGGATTTACACACATTTGGAAAAGCTTGATCTTATTTGGGGACAGTCTTTGTGCTGGGGAGATTATGTCTGAAAAATTCGAGTTAGTTTTTTGAGGAAGTAAAGAAGGTGGTTAATGAGGATAGGCCAATGGATGTTGTCTACTTGGACTCTGGTAAGGCATTTGGCAAAGTCTCTCATGGTAGGCTAATCCAGAAGGTACGGCTGTATGGAATTCATGGTGAACATATAGTTTGGAATTGGACTGGCTGGCCCATAGATGGCGGGGTTAAATAGACACGTAAATATGGAGAGAGCAGAGGGATTCTCATCATATGCAAGCAGCAGAGTTTTTGTCCAACTTGGGCGTCGTATTTGGTGCAGACATGTGGTCTGAAAAATTTGATTCTGTGCTATTCTCTTCAATATTCTCTGTTCTCTCATTCTTTACATTTGCTGTATGACTTGGAATATTTGAAATTTAATTTTTACTTTGTCAATATACAACTTCAGTTTAATACAACTGCCAGTGCTTTAAAACAAGCTTAAGAGAGATCAAAGTCGATTTGTTTTGCTGCACAGGAACAAAGTAAGGTAAGCAAACATTGGGACATATTGCTCCAATGTTTTTCTTCATTAATATTGGACATGACACCTAGTTCCACGTATATATCAGAGGAGAAAATAACACTGAAGATGGTGCAATCTTATTTATTTGATGTGTTAATGTTTGTGACTTTGTTATTCTAATTTTAATGAGGAGCAGTTGGAAGAATGTTAGAACAAGTTTTAAAAAAACAAGTTAGAATAAGTTCAACAGATTCAACCCTACTTGTCCTCCGTTGAGTACTGAGCTGATGATTTCTGTTTTTAAAGGCATGTTTATTGGACTGACTCTGGCACAAGCAGAATTGAGGTGGCAAAGCTGGATGGTAGATACAGGAAATGGCTGATTTCCTCTCAACTAGACCAGCCGGCTGCCATTTCTGTAAATCCTAAACTTGGGTAAGCAAATTTCCAAGTCAGTTTTGCAGACAGTTTACTTGTGTATTTTAGAAATAAATATTTTTTTCTGACATACACACATTGTAATTTTTATGAAAAAGTGTTTCTCCCTGAAAAATGTTGAAAATTGATAGAATTAAGGCATTCATTTAAATTTTACATACTGGCTTCATTCAAATATCTTAATTCTTGTTTGGATGACTGTTTTAGATTTGATGAGTGTTACTTTCATGAAATTGGTGGCTTAACCTGATTTGTGGACAAGCGCACAAATTAATTTGACACCTTGCTGAGTTCTTTGCATGAGATGGTTAGTATGTGTGTAAATAGAACTACGTTTACCATCATGCAGTTGGGCAGGAACCAGAGGTGACATATGATGGGGTTGGTCATTGGAAGTCAGTTGAAACAGCTCAAGGAAAAGAAAGTCGGATAAGTGTTAAACATTCATAAAGTTGTTCTTCTTGAAAGAACAGGCATGACATGGTGTCAGAAGTGTCTGAATGAGTAAGAGAAGGCAATAGTTTGTAAACATGGATGAGTTAAGTCCTCCCAGACGATACAGTTTACAGGCAATCTATCAGATAATTGGAAATGCTTCAAACAGTGATTCAACTTTTATTTAGAAGCTGGTGGAATGGGAGAGACTGATGCAAAACGGAAAGTGTCTATGTTTCTGCATGTGATGGGTAAAGGTGCCTTGGACATCTATAAAAGTTTTCAAATTGATGAGGCAGTTTTCACATTGGTCTTTCTCAAAGAGTATTTTGATCTAAGTAAAAACGTCACATTTGAGATATTCAGGTTTTTCTCCTGTGTCCAGAAACAAGGTATGAGCTTTGACCAATACTTAGCTGAGCTTCACACACTGAGTAAGTCCTATGAATTTGGAAATTCGAAAAACTCACTCATTAGAGACAGAATAATTTGTGGAATCCCAGATAATGGACTTTGAGAAAGATCATTGCGTGAAAAAAATTTGACTCTGGAAAGGCTGTGAATGTGTGTAGGGCAGCAGAGACTACATGAGCACAAACTAAGGAGCTGCACAAGATGGACACAACAGTGCGCGGAATGAAAACATAAACAGAGCACCAGGAGTTTCCCAAAGCAACAACAAATCTCAAACAGCAAATGCAGGAGTAGACATATTCCAAAGATGTGTCATGCCTACAGAAAGTCCTGCTATAAATGTGGGAAGAAGAATCATTTTGCAAAGTGTTGCAAAGCAGAGGATACTAAGAGAAAGAAGGAATTCTTCATGGATTTACTGCACACTGCTTCTTGCAAAACAGAATGAATTGTTCCAGTGACTGAATGAGACAGTAATTCCATTTAAGATCGACACCGGAGCCCAGGTACATCTGTTATCTATGGACAATTACAAGAGGCTCAGTGTAAGGAGCAAGATTTATCCTGTGAAATTAAAAGTGGCAGGCTACACTGAAAAGAGCATTCTAGTAAAAGGGGGCTGTATGGTGATCTTCAAACCCTAAAGACGACATCTTAGATCACAGCTAATGATTGTAGAAAAGCAAGTACAGCCAATATTAGGTGTGAGTGAAGAGCGTGATCTGGTGAAAGGAGTTTTTATAATGCCTTCACAGACTGAAGATAAGCACACATCACTCATGGAAGAAAGGATAACTACACTGGAGAATGTACAGAGAGAACCATCCTCATTACATTGACATGAATGACAAACTGGAAAATGAGTTGGCAAATAAGGATGCCTTCTTACAGCAGGTAGAAGACAAAAATAGACAGTTACAGGAACATCTGGAACTTGCTGAACAGAAACTGCTGCAAACAATGAAGGGAGTAGAAATGTGACCAGAAGTAGAAGCTGCAGCTCTGACAAAGGTTGAAGAGCAGCATAACAGCATAGAAGAACGTTTGAGATATTTAGAGACTCAGCTTGACTCGAATGAGTCACTTCAGTACATCTAAAAGAAAGAATTGCTGCATTAGAGGATAAGAATATATCGATACAAGAATATGAACTCTTTTTTTAAAAAAACAACTTGAAGAGTCTCTTCTTGATAAGGAATTGGAAAATGCAAACCACCTTCTTTCAACTACAAAGCTTAAAGGAGCCACCACACTATCAGAAGAGGAACTGGCAGCTGTGGCCAAGAATGTGAAGCCTGGAATGAAGCTCACAGATTGTACAATGGAAATGTTGACGCCCAAGATCAATTGCTATTAGCAAAACAGGAAAATAAAAGAATGAATAAATATTTGAATGAAATTGTGAAAGAAGAGGTGATGAAAGCTCTGTTTCTGAAGGGCTACTATGAAGAATATGAGCGTGTGCAAAAATCTGTAGCAAATCTCTTATCTAAATTAGAAGATGCCTTGAAGGAAATTCGCCATTTACAAAAATGCACTGATGATGTGAATTTACTCAACAGGGAAAATCAGAGACACAAAATGCAAGTGTCATATCTTTCACAGCAGAATAGGGTGCTTTTGATGGAACTAGGAAGATGCACGAGGAAATCATATTTTACGAGAAGATAAAGTTAGTTCTGCTGACATAAGCAGGTCCTCTGAAGTGACTTCTCAGCATCTGGTGACCTATCATAATGTTGAGGAATTGCAACAGCAAAATCAACAGCTACTGGCAATTGTTCATGACTTGATGATAAACAGGAAAGGGAAGAGCAGGAAAAAACCCTCTTCACGGATTTCTGAACTTCAGCTGAATTTTGTCGATATCCTGAACGTTGGCCTTTGTCAATCCCATTAGGCTAAGACAAGGAACATGCATTGAGAGTTGCGATATCTTCCACCCCTATAAAGGTCAGTAACAAAGGGGTAAAACAGGATGGAAGTATTCCCATATAGGATCAGAACCAGAATGGAATTCAGGACATTAGTGAACCAGATGGGACTTTGCAACATTCAAACAATTTTTTGGTCATCATTACTAATGATCAGCTTTTTAAAAAAAAATTAATTTACATTTCCATTTTAGAGACACTGTGGTAAGATAGGAACTCAGGGTATCAAGGCTATTTAATATACAATAATTTAACTCTGTATCACCACATTATACTGAATAGAATGAGGTCCTTTTCAACAGGGTTCCTTGTCACCAATAGCCTTCATGGTTGTTTAAAGTCCATGGGAAAAACAAATAACCTAGATGCATCCCAGTGAGGCAGGTCTCAACTAATGGAATGCAAATGAAAGAGCCTGACTCTGATGCAACTAATTTTCACTTCTTTTATGTTGGAGGTTCTTTGGAAATATGAAGGAAGTCTTAAGAAGTTATTGGAAAGGCAAAAATATTGCACCATCCATCCTTCAAAATAATGCATTTTTAATACAGCCTATATTAAAACAGAAATGTCTAGATATGCAAACAGACCTTCAAATGATATTATTAATTTCTGTGTACTGCTTTTAACCTTTATTTCAGGCTGTTTTACTGGACAGACTGGGGCAAGAATCCCAAAATAGAATGTGCCTGGATGGATGGACAACACCGTCAGTTGTTGGTTGATAGAGACCTGGGCTGGCCTACAGGCCTCACTATAGATTATCTAAATGGTGACAGAATCTATTGGAGTGACTCCAAAGAGAACAGTATAGAATCGATGAAGTTTGATGGGACTGACAGAATACTGGTCATTAATGGAGGTGAGGCTCACGTAAAGACACTTTTATGGACTTTGCAATTATTTATCATTTTTAATCACAGAAATGTGTGGCTGAATTTGGAATATTGTGTGCACTTCTGGTCATCTAACTACAGGAAGGATATCAGAAAGGTTGAAAGAGTGCAGAGAAGATTTACTGGGATGTTGCTGGGTCTTCAGGGATTGAGTTACAGGGAAAAATTAAACAGGTTATTCCTTGGAGAGAAAAAGAATGAGGGGAGATTTGATAGAGGTTTAAAAGATTATGAGAGGTATAGACAGAGTGGATGCGAGTAGGCTCTTTCTACTAAGATTGGGGGAGATAAATATGAGAGATCATGGTTTTAAGATGAAAGGGGAAAGGTTTAGGGGGAATATTAGGGGAAAGTTCTTCACGCAGAGAAATGAGTGTGGAATGGGCTGCCATCTGGTGTGGTGAATGCGAGCTTGATCTTGAGTGTTAAGAATATATTGGATGGATGCATAGATGGGAAAGGTCTGGAGGGTTATGGAATGGGGGCAGATCAATGGGACTAGCGGAATGGTAATTGGCACAGACTAGAAGGCCCAAATGGCCAGTTTTCGAGATGTAGCGTTCTATGGTTCTATAACTCGAAACCCTAAGTAAATAACTAAATCTGCTATGAACGTTTTTAAAATTTTAATTAAATATAGACATATTATGGGCACTGTAATAGAATTGTGCTAAACGCTATGCTAACCATGTCGCCCAACATCTTGAGACAAGCTGCAGTTAAAATAATTTAAATATTTTGTCATGTCATAGATACTTAATGTGAAGCAATAATTTTCTCAGTACTGCAGTAATATCTGACTATATAAAAATGTATACAATAATAAAAATTATAGTCAATTTTTGGGGAAGCATCAGAAGTTGCCTGTGTAATTCCTTATATTTTCAAGGATTTACATTAAACACAAAATGTTCTGATGTTGTTATCTGCTGCTAAATCATTTTTCAAGAAAGCAGTCTAATATTGAGCTACTCCCAGAGGGAAGACAAATTAGATCAATTTCCAAGCACATGCACTGGGGAATCTGTTCGAACAACTGTCAACAGGTTAGACCTGGCCCCACCCTATCTATATGGTTAAAGAAACTATGGAATGTAAGGTCCTGCCATTGAGGCTGGTTAATTCTTCATAGCATGCAGATTAGCAATTAGGAGTATTGACAATGCTGGTTGGAATTCCTGTGTTATTCATGCATTTTGATACATTCTAGAGAACAAGGCTAAGCTTGTATATCTACAGCTACTTCCAGGACCAAAGTACAAAACCTAATGTTAGAGCTAGGAACTAGCCTCCATTTTCAGCCGTCTTATTTCAGATTGGAGATCTATAACTAGTGGAGGCCTGCAGGCCTTTCTTGTTCAGCATATTATTAATGATTTGAAGGAGAATACTGATTAGTAAGTTTGCAGATAACATCAAATTGGTGGGTAATAATGGACAGTGTCTTCACTGTCACCAAAGTGAATTGTTGTCAATATTCAGAGCCCCATATTAAGCAACGTTTCATGTGAATCTGTAGGGGACATTTACTGCATCTGGTGCTCCTGATAAGGCCTCCTCTACATCAGAGAGACTGAATGCAGCCTGAGAGATCGCTTTGTTGAGCACATTCACTCTATCCTCTGCATCAACAAGGACTTCTCAGTGGCCGTTATTTTAATTCTACACACCATTGTCACAGGCATGTCTGTCCATGGTCTTGAGGACTGCCAAGTCAAATCCACCTGTCTCGGAGGTCTCCAACTAGACGACATTAATATTGGCCTCCAATTTCAGTTAACCCCTGGACTTTATCTTTCCTTGTTCCTCCATCTGTAGTTTCCTCGAGCTCCCCAATGCCTTCCCTTCCTTCTCCTATCGGAGCCCTCTGGCATCTCCCTCTATCAAGTTTTACCAATCTTTCTCTTCTACGACACCTGTATCCAAATACTACCTCTTGCTTCCCCCTTCCTCCCTCCTCTCCTCACCTTTTTATTCTGGTGTCTACCTTTTTTCCTGATTCCTAACCAAGGGCTCAGGCCTGAAAAGTTGGTTACCTTCTACTTCCTGTGGACATTGTGTGACCTGCTGAGTTTCTCCAGCACATTTATATATTGCACTTGACCACCCCCCCTCAACATCTGCAGATTTTCTTATTTAGCTCAACCTAGCTAATACTTATGAAATCTCCACCATACTTTTCCCCTTAGACTTAGAAGCAATTAAGAATCCCTTTGAATGTCTTTTGCTTTTTGCTGTTCAACATATACTTCTTGTGTGTGGCATATTATGACTTTGTTATATAACTGAAAGTGTTGGGCATTAAATGAGTATTGGCCTCATCGCTGTATATGCTGTGTATCACCAGTTATATGTATGATGTATGTAGAACCATAACCACCACTAAATGTTGCAGGCCCTACACAAGGCACTACATTGTAACTGTAAATCATAATTGAAATAGCACATAAATTGGAAATAAAGAATTTCTAGCCTTAGAAGCATCCAAAATCAGATGTTGACACTTTCATCCTTTGAATAAAATTCAAGCCACCTTTTATTTTCGGGAGTGCTGGTACTTTTTGAGGGGTGTTGGACAAAGTGGCGACTCTCTGTCTGCCTTACGGTAGATAAAAGTTAAAGAATTTCATGTGTGTTACATTCCAAATGTAGTATTATGTGACAATAATGGAACTTTTAACTTTACCTTTTAAAAAGAACTTTTACAAAACAAAGTTAACATATTGTTCTTTTTTTTTCCATCAGACCTAGGAAACCCATTTAGTCTGGATGTTTTTGAAAATCATTTGTATTGGACGTCGAAGGGGAATGGTGAAGTATGGAAGCAAGATAA
The DNA here is from genome assembly GCF_036971445.1 of Narcine bancroftii. NCBI lineage: Eukaryota > Metazoa > Chordata > Chondrichthyes > Torpediniformes > Narcinidae > Narcine > Narcine bancroftii. The sequence continues at coordinate 287,323,175 of NC_091472.1, forward strand.
ATTTGGAAATGGTCAGAAGGTTAAGATAATGACAGTAAATCCATGGCTAACCCAAGTTCGAATTTATCAGGAGAATCGTTATAATCACTCAGGTACAATTTTTTTATCCAGGACTAGGTACAGCCACTGATAGTCCACAAGTATAATACTCTGCATGTATTTTCCTCTTTTAAAGTTCTACCAATGTTAGGATGTTGAGAGTGTATTAATATGATTTAATTGCCCAATTATAATCATAAATACAAAATGTTCAAAATGACAGCAACTGTACTTAAAGTTTATTATTCCTTTGTCAGTATAAAGGGTAAAGAGAAACCCTTGCAGTTTGTAATTAGTCAAACACTACTGCACGACGTAAAACATATGTCCGTTTCCAATCATAAAGATCAATTGCATAGTATTCTAAAAAAAATACTGACTGCAGCAACACTGCAGCCTTCATTTATAGTAATAAATGTTAATTAGCCAATTATGTCCTTATATTATGATAGTATATTAAAATGTTCTCTTTTATGTTGTATAAGATTCTGCCTTGTTTAAATTTGAATTAAATAAAGAGATGTGATTAGTATAAAGAAAAATTTGGACAGTAGAGGTTGGTATGCAAGGGTGATGAAAGAAAGATTGGTGGGAAGGATAAAGGACTATTGGTTTATATTGCATCTATTTTAATGCTAGAGGCTTGTCAGGTAAGGCAAATGAACATGGGCATGGATTAACATGTGTGACTAGGACGAGGTAGCCATTACAGAAATCTAGTTGAGAGAGGGGCAGGACTGATAGCTCAACATTCTGGGGTACAGGTGCTTCAAGAGGGACAGAGGTCAGGGTTAAAGAGGAAGGAGTTTTCTGCAATTGGTTAAGGAGGATGTCTTGGCAGTGGTCAGAGGTGACATTGCAGATGGATCAGTTAGTAAAGTTTTATGGATGGAGCTGAGGAGCAAGAAAAGCATGATCACCTTGTTATGAATGTACAAGAATTAGAGGAACTATATGCCAAAGGTTGCTGTCAGATGTAGGTCAAATAAAGTTGTCATAGAAAGGCATTTTAACTTTCCAAATATTGACAGGGTGAAATTTGTCCGATGTGTTCAGGAAAGTTTCTTCTGCCAATATGTAGAGGTTGCCACAAGGCAGAGGTCAATGTTTGATCTAGTCTTGAAAATTGGGAAGAGCAGGTGGATGAAGTGTTCATAAGTGAGCCTTTGGGGACCAGAGACCATTCTGCTATTAGGTTTAAGAATTATGTTTAAGATAGTTATGGAGAGAAACTGAGAAGGACCATGAGTTAAAATTTAGAATTTGGGCAAGGCTTGCTTTGATGGTAGAAGATGAGATCCAGATCAACTTGATTGGAACCGGTTGTTTGAAGGAAGAAGAACGTTAGGAAAATGGAATGTTATTCAAAGTGTGTTGACAGGAGTCCAAGACGTGCATATTCATTTTGAAGTGAAGGATCAGACAAGCAAGCATGGGAAAGCTTGGATGATGAGGGAAATTTAGGCTCTGGTCAGGATAAGAAGGAGATATGGGGCAGTTCTAAACAGCTGGGATCAAGTGTATACCTGAAGGAGTTTTGGGAAAGGAAATCAGAAAGTTAAAAAAGGGACAGAGATAGCTCTGACAGATAATATTGGGGATAATTCCAGATAATTTTTTAAGTACACAAAATGGAAAAAAAGGACCCCTCAGGAATCAATGCAGTCAAATCTGTGGAGACACAGATGGGAAAGGTCCTCAATTTGGACTTTTTTGTTTTGCTGTGGAAGAAGACCTGAGGACTGGGGGCATTGGGGCAGTCAATTGTAGTGTCTTGAGAACAGTCAGGGTTATGGATGAGGAGGTGCTCTTCATCCTGATATGTATGTTGGTACACAATCTCTGGGACATGATCAGATATACAAGGACACCATGGGAAGCTAGAGATGAAATTGCAGGTGCCTTGGTGGAGATTTTGAGTTGTCTTTTTGTGCAAGTGAGGTGCCAGAAGACTGAAGGTGGTAAATGTTACGCCTTTATTCAAGGAAAAGCCTGTGAACTATAGCCCTGGTTGTAGTTCACTGGAGAGTATTCTGAGGGGGAAGATATACATGCACTTAGAGAGTCAAGGGTTAAATAGGGATAGTTTGCAGGGATTTGTAAGTGAAAGATCCTGTCTCACAAATCTCTCGTAATTGAGTTATTTGAAGATGTGACCAAAAGGTAAATGAGGGCAGAGCTGTGGATATTGTATATGTGGATTTCACCAAGGCATCCAATAAAGTTCTGCACAGTAGCTTGCTCTGAAAGATTAGATTGCAGGGTTTCGAAGTAGAGATAGTAGAATGAATAGAGAATTGGCTTAATGGAAAGCAGAGGGTAATGGTGGAAGATTGTTTTTTCAGACTAGAGGCCCATTGCAGAAGCTATTGTTGTTCTTCATTTATATTGGTGATTTAGATGAAAACATGCTTGGGATGATAATCAGGATGATAGGCATGGGTCTGGTATAGTTGAGTTTGAAGGCGGTTCCAAAGATTACAGCAGGATTTTGATCAGTTAGGTGGGTGGGAAGAGGAATTTAAAGCAGAGAAATGTGGTGCTGTGGCGGTGTGAGCGGTGGAAGCCACCACGTTGAGGGTCGTTAACGACCGTTTTTATTCAAATTCAGCACATCCTTATAAGGGCAGCATGAGCTCAGTCACCTGGTACATTGTGACATCATAATCACTGCCCAGGGTGCGCGCTGGAAGGGACGCTGGAGTCAGAGAGAAACCTCTGACGACACCATTTCCCCATGGCTGTCCCGCCACATGGCGATACAAGCGGAGCCGGTTCACCATGAGGATGTGTGCCGCCACAGTGTTGCATTTTGGAAATCTAACATGTAGGACTAAGTAGTGAATGGTATTGATCTGAGGAGTACGGTAGGGCAGAGGGATCAGGAGTGCAAGTACATAGTGCCTTGAAAGTGGTATCACAGGTAGAAGGCGTGGTCAAAAATGATTTTGGCACATTGGTCTTCAGACAAATGTTAAGAACAGCTAGAGTTCTGAATATAGAAGTTTGGAGGTCATGTTGTAGTTTTATGTAACTTTGGTGAGGCTCCATTTGGATATCATGATCAGTTTTGTTAGAATTCAATCAGAAAGATGTGGTCAAGCTGGTAAGGGTATAGGGAATATGTACAAAAGTGCTACCTGGACTCGGGGGCTTGGAAGATGAAGACTGATCTCCCAGAGGTGTACAAAATCAAAAGAGGAAAAGATTTAGTAAACGCACAGTCTTTTGCCTAGAGTACGAAAATTGGTAACCAGAGAACATAGGTTTAAGGTGAGGGGGGAGAAATTTTATAGGAATTTGAGGGGTAACTTTTTTTTACATAGAGGGTGATGGAACAGGGTGCCAGAGGAGGTGGTTGAGGTAGTTACAATTGCCACATTTTGAGATGGATACATGGATAAGATAGGTTTAGATATGGGCCAAATAAATGCAGGTGGGACATTTTGGACATCGTGGGCAAGTTGGGAGGTGGGGTCTGTTTCCATGGTGTATGACTCTGACAATGTCTCAGCAGGTCTAATGACATCGTGCTGAGTTCCTCCAGCAGATTGCTGCACCAGATTCTTGCATCTCCAGTTTCCTGTGTGTCTCAGATCAGACGTGGTTGTTTTTAGCATAAATCACCTTGCCAAAGCTATGAACTTCCTGCTTATTGAGTTTGCCTCATTATTCTTACTCTTCCTTTCAACCTCTTCATGATATTGCCCCTTTCTACCTTACACGTTTCTTGCTGCCTTAACTGCTAAGGTGCATCCTGCACTGTTCTGATGTCAGGGTTTTTTTTTGTTTTCCCTTTTCTGTCTTTCTTTATTGAACTGAGGAGTGGTTGGCTATGAAGTTCCTGCCATTTAGACCATACCCACTGTAGAGCTCGTCGAAAGAACCAAAGACTTGTTGATCCAAACCAAGGCTTTTATTAGCAAAAGACCGGAGCTCTTCACAGGTGGCCGACCAGTCCGGAATGATCCGACCTGGCTAGGGACACACCCCTTTAAGGCCCAAACAATAGGTGTGGCTTAGCTCTCAGCCAATCGCTGTAAGCACAGTCTAGATACAGTAACTATATACACTATGTACATTGGTGATAGATCTGTACTATCACACCCACTTACCTTTCTTACTAGACCTTTAGACTCCTTTACATCCCTCCTCTTTTATTGCAACTTTGTTAGCTTCGTAAAAATCCCCCTTCTATTTGTGTGAATTGTCTACTATTTTCCCTGCGTCTCAAACTGCTTTCACAATTGTTTGTTATTTTGAACTAAATACAAACTATCTTTTCAAGATGATGGAATACAGTTGTTTTTTTTAAATTTTTCTTTCAGAACCTACTCCTTGCAAGGATGTGTGCAGTCATCTGTGTTTGCTTAGACCGGGAGGTTACACTTGTGCTTGCCCTCAAGGCAGTCACTTCCAAGATGGCAGTCATTCTGAATGTGATGCAGGTATGTGTATTTAGTCAATCCTTTTACTTAACCCCCACTCCCCCACTTCTTTGTCTAAATTTAGGAGGGCCGTTGCCCCCTCCCCCCCACCCCCCACCCCCCTGTCGTATGCCTATGGCAAAGCCAATGTTCCTCAGATTTGTCACAGCAAACTTCTTCTGAACATGTGAAGGAATAGCTTGGCAGCTGTGACTTCAGTGAAGAAGTAACTTAGAACAAACCTCAGTGTTCTATTCTTCAATGCTCTTCCCTTTTGTTTGCTTTAATGGGCATAAAAATTACTTAAAAGTTAGAGTTTACCTGCTCTTAATCTTTGAACAAATTGATTATTAATTTATCAATGGGAATAAGATGATCAGGAAGAGAGTGCTATTTTGCCAAGATATCACTTTTCTGGAACTCCAAGCTGATGACCCTAAATATCTGCAGCTCATCCCTTGCGTTCTACTGTAAGTTCAACAAGAATCTGCCTGAGCAACAGGATGTCACTGTCTGGCCTTCAGTAAGTTGTGGAGGGGAAGAGAATCTTCATTTCAGAATCTTCCTCCCAGAAAATGTGAAATCTACAAAAGAAAGGGGAAGTTGTTTCCTAAATTAGGACCTATTACTCATTAGCTCTGATCAAAGTCTGTTTGAGCATCACAAACCAGCATCTGTTTAGATTATCAAACCACACTAATAAAGTGGTATTTATTGTCAAAGCACTTTTCTACAAGAAAATAAAGTGTGGAAGTCCAAACCCCTTCCTACCAGTACCACGTGCCGATTGTGGAGGCCATCTTCTGCAACACTGCCGTCACTTGGGGCCAGCAGGTCCATGTGTGATCCATGGGGGCCACCATCTTTGATGCCATCTTCAGGTCCAGCTGCACCACATGTGGGCCGTGGAGGCTGCCATCTTGGATGTCATCTTCTGGATCCTGCAAAACCGCGTGCAGACCCTGGGAGCGCCATTTTGGATGCCGTCAACTTTTGCAGCGATGTGCAACGACCCGACTCTAGCCTCCATCACCCTCAACCAGGACCCGCCAGATCGATGATGGCCATCAAGGTAAACGGCCATGTGACGAGTTGCTTGTTCTATAGCAGGAGCACAGAGAGTTTTATACATCCGGACATGGTGCGGAGCCTCTCCCTCACAATACTGCCGGTGAACCAGAAGGTCTCCTTGGCATCCAAGTTGTATACAGTGGACTTTCGGGGTTTCTGTATTATGACATTAATGGTGCTGGGTACTGTATATAACAAGTTTAGACTGATGATAATGTCACAGCTCTTCACTGCTGTTCTATTGGGACTTGATTTTCAATGTCACCTTAAAAATGTGACAATGGGCCCATCCATCTCTTACTGTTCGTAATCCGCAATTTGATAGCCAAATCCCCGCTGATACGTCCATCAACCACTTAAAGTTCCCCTTCTGTCACTATTCGCCAACCTCACCCCCGACTGCAAACCCATTGCCACTAAAAGTAGACAGTACATTGCCGGGGAGAGGGCCTTCATCCGGATGGAGGTACAGCCCTTACTTAAGGAAGGGGTTATTGAAGCAAGCAATAGCCCTTGGAGAGCGCAGGTAATGGTAGCGTGGAACGGGGAAAAGAATAGAATGGTCATCGACTACAGTCAGACCATCAATAGATATATCCAACTGGACACATACCCTCTTCCACGAATCACCGACATTGTCAACCACATTACCCAGTATCAGGTCTTTTCAACCTTTGACCTAAGGTCGGCCTATCATCAGCCACTAATCCGCCCAGGGGACCGCCAGTATACAGCGTTTGTGGCGGATGGCTGCTTCTACCACTTCCTACGGGTCCCCCTTGGTATCACAAATGGCATCTCAATCTTCCAGTGGGAGATTGACCATATGGTGGATCAGAATGAGATTTGGGCCACTTTCCCATATCTTGACAACATCACCATCTGCAGCCACGATGCCAATCTCCGGAGATTTCTCGAGTCAGCCAAGCTCCTTAATCTGACATACAAGAAGGCCAAGGGCGTGTTCCACACAACTTGCCTGGCCATCCTTGGCTGTGTCATGGAGAATGGCATCATTGGCCTGGACCCAGACCACATGTAACCACTCTTGGAGCTTCCCGTCCCACACAGCTTCAAGGCCCTGAAGAGGTGCCTTGAATTTTTCTCCTATTATGCTCAGTGGATTCCCAATTATGTGGAAAAGGCCTGCCCTCTTAACAAATCTACGTCCTTCTCTCTGGTGGAAGAGGCTTGTGCAGCCTTCAACCGCATCAAGTCTAACATCACTAAAGCCACGAAGCATGCTGCAGATGAATCCACCCAATTTCAGGTGGAAAGCAATGCATCAGACTTCACCCTGGCAGCCACCCTTAATCATGCTGGCAGGCCCATCACGTTTATTTTCACACACCCTGCAGGGCCCCAAAATTCGACACTCCTCAGTTGAAAAAGCAGCTCAAGGCACTGCAGCTCTGGCACCATTACCCAGCTGGTAAGAGATTCACCTTGCTGACTGATCGCGATCATGTTCAACAATCAACAGTGGGGCAAAATCAAAAACGATAAAATACTATGGTCGAGAATAGAATTATCCACCTATAACTATGACATCCTGTACCAGCCATGGAAATTTAACAAGCCACTATACATCCTGTCCCGTGGGACTTCTTCCAGCGCCCAAATCAACCAACTGCAAAACCTCCGTAATGATCTCCGTCACCCCAGAGTCACCTTGTTCTTTCACTTTGTCAAAGCACGCAACTTGCCATACTCCATTGACGAGATCAGGACCTTGACAAAGAACTTCAGGGTCTGTGCTGAGTGCAAGCCACACTTGTACTGGCTGTACAGGGCACAACTTATTAAAGCCACTTGCCCCTTCAAGCAACTCAGTGTCAACTTTAAAGGACCCCTGCCCTTCACCGACCGTAACATATTTCCTTAACATCATCGACAAATACTCTTGGTTTTCAGTTGCCATCTTCTGCTTGAACATGTTTGCTGTCACAGTCACAACCTCTTCACTCTATTTGGCTTCCCCAGTTATATCCAGTGACTAGGGGCCTTCCTTTATGAGGGACAAGCTGCACCAGTACCTGTTGGCTAGAGGCATTGCCACGAGCAGGACCACTAGTTACAACCCACAGGGTAACGAGCAAATGGAGAGGGAGAATGCTATGGTCAGGAAAGCAGTCCTCCTGGCTTTGGGGTCCAAAGGCCTCCCAGTCTCCCGCTGGCAGGAGGTTCTCCTGGAGGCCCTCCACTTTACCAGGACCCTGCTGTGTGCCACCACTAACACTACACCACATGAACACATTTTCCTTTCCCAGAAAATCTGCGACAGGACCACGCTACCGGTGTGGCTGTCATCTCCAGGGCCCATCCTGTTCCGGGGGCATGTGAGGAACCATAAGTCTGACCCATTGGTCGAAAGGGTGCACCTCCTCCATGCCAACCCCCAGTATGCCTACATGGCATATTCGGATGAACACAAGGACGCTTCCATCAGGGTCTTGGCTCCCTCAGGGGCCCTGGACACCATGCTAATCACCCCACACCCTCATCACCATTAAAAGCACACGATGCACCCAATCTCTGGTATCCTGCCTTCGCCCTGAGGGAGGATACACAAGCCACGGCGCCCACCCACCAGCTCAATACTGATGAATACGAACAGGCGCCCAAGACCATCCAGGACCCTGCTGCTGTACCGCAGCTGCAACTGGTTCTACGATAGTCCCAGCAATCGACCAGATAGGCTGAACTTGTGACTTTCAAATTGTAAACTTCACCCCGTGGGACTCATCTTTTTAAAAAAAAAAGGGGTGTATGTGGTAAACTACTGTAATGTATAATTATCCAGTCGAGCATACCTATTGGCTGGTTGTCCCTTTGGCCCCACCCCACCGGCTCCTGTGTAAAGGTGACTGTCCCACAGTTCCCTCCATCTCCAGTGCAGGACAACCGATCAGGAGGAATATGCTGTGTTGTCAAGTGAATTAAAACCTATTGGTTTCTCCACAATAGTCTCCTGAGTGATTGATGGTGCATCAGATGGATTTATTCACAATGTTTTGCTTCTCTGCAGCTATTGAACCAGAGCAAACCATGCCGCCCGCTTGCAAATGTTGGAATGAAGGAACGTGTTACTTTGAAGCAAACATTACAAAGTGCACGTAAGTTGAAGGCCATGAACTCTGAGGAAATGTACCCAACAGGGGTCTGCATCCCCCACAGGAATCTACAGATATTATTTGATGCTTCAATTTCTTCCTTTTTTTTTTAATATATAAATATCGTCTCTTTTTCCACAAAGTTGCTTTCTTATGTTTGCACCATGTATCTTTAAGATTAATGTTAATTTCTCAGTTGGTTGACACCAGACATTACTGGTTGGGAATTTACTGGTCTCCACCCTTGAATTTTTTTTCCCATTAATAATAGCGTGTAATAGTAAATAATGTGCATACTATGCATCCTTAAATGAGTCTGTGATTATATTCTGACCATTACTTCCTGAGAGGTGCTCACCCTATGAATGACTGATTGATTGTAGAAAACCCATTACTTCCATTTTCTTTAATGTTTCTAATCCATTAAATTCAATCACTTCTCTCAAATTGTAAACATGCAGCAACATGAAAGGGAGCAGTATTACAAATATGCATCTGTCATTACTCATTCTTTTATCTTGCTAAGCCTTGGTTATGTTCAAAGTGCCATCTATAAATTCCAAACTCCCATTTTTCTCATGGTTTTGCTTGAAATCATTGTTCAAAACATCAAGTAAATATTCAAAAAAGAACTTACTGAGAGTTTGTCTCAATATGTCATTATCATTTGGTTCTTTATAATAGCTTTTTAAAGCAAGCCGTTTTTGCCCTGCATTTAGTCCAACTGCTGTTTCAGAATTCACTCCACCATCTATTCTCCAATATTGAGTGCAGTGCTGAACTGACGAACGTTAGGCAAATCTGAAAGCCTTAGAATGGAGTCTTTCAATATCAAGTGCATGTTGCATTCATTATGAAGAATTTTCTCTTGTAGTGGAACACCATCTCCTCTGGTGTAACACAATTTGAGTGGAGGTGGTTCCAGGTATCCTTATCTAAGGAAGGATGTCCTTGCAATGGAGGGAGTGCAGAGGCGATTCACCAGGCTGATACCTGGAATGGCAGGAATAACTTATGAGGAAAGATTGCGCAATTTGGGATTGCACTCGCTGGAGTTTAGAAGATTGAGAGGGGATCTCATAGAGACATATAAAATTCTGGCAGGACTGGACAGATTGGATGCGGAAGGGATGTTTCCAATGGTGGGGGAGTCATGGTTCGAGGATAATAGGCAAACCATTTAGAACCAAGATGAGGAGGAATTTCTTTACCCAGAGGGTGGTGAATCTGTGCAATTCATTGCTACAGAGAGCAGTAGAGCCAGTTCATTGAATATATTTAAGAGGGAATTAGATATATTTCTTCATTATAAGAGAATTAGGGGTTACGGAGAGAAGGCGGGGACGGGGTACTGAACTTTAAGATCAGTCTTGATCTCATTGAATGGCGGAGCAGGCTCGAAGGGCCGAATGACCTACTCCTGCTCCTATCTTCTATGTTTCTATGAAGAGATCTGACCAGAAGGGGAGTTTGAAACAACCCATGAGTGTAATCCTGAAACTGGGGGAGGTTGGCAATTATGGCAAATCCCACGTGATTTAACTTTCTTATGAAAGGAAAATTGGAGGAATTGATTTCTCCTCAAACAACACGAATCAGTGGCCTTTGTACCATTAGGTTGTGATGAGCAGAAAATTGAAAGATTCAGGACCATCCACCAAATTGGAAGTTTAATTTGAAATTGTCTTTGTTCTTGATTGGCTGAGCTGTCCAAACATACAGTTGAGCCCACAAAGGAATCCAGTTTTAACATTTTCACATTTCTTTTTCAATATTTTTATTAACATTGAATTTTAACATGCAAAGATACAGAGCACATATGTTGAAAGTCAAGAAGATACATCACACTTAAATCATATAATTTCTTCCAAAATACTTTACATTTTAATCAAACAGATTAAATATTGTATAAGTATTGATATTTTATTATAAAAAAGGAAAATCTAAACCCACTACCAAGAAAGAAGCTGTTTGGCCAAAGGAAAGAAGGCAGAATTCTTATCAGTGATAAATTACCTCATTAGTCAACAGTTCTACCTTCATAACAAATCAAAGATTATAAAAGTAACTCAATAAAGGTCCCCACCATATTTGAAAAATTGAATTCAAATCAGAAACTGAGCATCTAATCTTCTCTAAATTTAAACATGACGTGACATCACGTATCCATTTAGCATAATTAGCCAGGGTAGCATCCCTCCATCTGAGCAACACTGGCCTCTTAGGCATAAGAGAAAGAAAACTTTAGAGTTGTTTAGAGTACTTTTGAAATACTTTATTCCAATATTCCTCAAATGTCTGACATGTTCAGAACATATGGATTAATGAAGCATCTCCATTGTTGCATTTTTCACATTTTAAAGCAAATAATTTATCAAAGTGCAAAATTGTGAAATTTCTTTCACATACAACCTCAGCAGTTGTGGTCAATTAATTATCTTACAAAGCTTCTGATATAAATGCATGAGGAAGAATTTAATAATTGTTTGACAATTAATACATTTTCAAAGACTGTATTGTCAGTGGTTTTGCTTTTAATTCAGATTAATTGTCCGAGTACGTGCAAGACATCATGTACTCCCCTGAGATTCTTTTTCCTGTGGGCCAAGCAGAATTCCTAATTGTCAGTTGTGCAAAAAAAACTAGTCAAAAAAGGTATGTATACAAAAGAGAGAAATGTCAACAAGAAAGCAAACAAACTGGTGCAGTGCAGAAAAGAAATATTCAATAATAAATAATATGCAAAATAAGAGTCCTTAAATGAGTCTCTGATTGAGTTCGTTGTTTAGAGTCTGACAGTGGAGGGGTAACAACTGTTCCTAAACTTGGTGGTGTGAGTTTTGTGGCACCTACGCTGTTAGGTCTGCTTTGTTCATGAATGAGTGAGACAAACACCAGGCTGAGTCGAAATCAGGGTTCTTTGTTCTTTATTACCGGATTGTAACACTTGCGACTAACCATGTTAGTCGGAGAATGCATTCTGCCGTTATCAGCAAAATGGTGATTTTTTATACCCTTGGATATGTGCTTAGAACATCATCATATCATTACTTGTCCAATGACTAAAACTGTTGCTATCCTTTCCCTGCTAGCTTCCTGCCTCTCAATCCATCAATGTCTCTCTTATCTTGTAAGTACAAGGATGCATTCACATCTTGTTACAGCCCTGCACATTCCCATCTCATGATGTTTTACCTAACAGGAGTACAAGGACACCTCCCCTTCTTGTTACAGCCCTGTACAGGGTAACTCCTTACACATTCCCATCTCATGATGTTTTACCTTACAACACCAAGCTCTGAAACACCTGGACAGTAAAGATGCATTAATCAGAATGCTCTTTTTCGACTACAGATCGGCATTTAACACCATCATCACCTCAAAACTTATCAGCAAACTACAAGACCTGGGACTCAACACCCCACTGTGTAATTGAGTCCTGGATTTCCTCTCCTCCAGACCACAATCAGTGAGGATTGGCAGGAACATCTCGACAATCTTCATCAGTACCAAAGGGCTACATTCTTAGCCCCCTCACTTTACACTTATGACTGTGTGGCTCAGTACAACAACACCTCTGTAATAGGTTGTATAAAGAAAGGTGATGAGTCAGGTATACAGGAGGGAGATTGAAAACTTGGCTGAATGGTGCACCAACAACCTTGCACTCAGTGTCACCAAAACTAAAGAGCTGATTGTTGACTTCAAGAGATATACAATACAGTGATCACTGGGGGAATCAGAGGTGGAGAGGGTAAGCAAATTTAAGTTCTTGGGAGTCACTATCTCGGAGGATCTTTCCTGGACCCAACACTTCATGAAGAAAGTACGTCAGCACCTCTACTTCCTCAGGAGTTTGCAGAGGTTTGGTATGACACCAGAAACCCTGGGAAATTTCTACTGAGGTGTGGTGGAAAGTGCTGACCAGCTGCATCACGGTCTGGTATAGAAACACCAATACCCCTGAGTGCAAAACCCTGCAAGAGGTAGTGTACACAGCCCAGCACATTACAGGCAAAACCCTTCCCACTATCGAGAACACCTACAGGGAACGCTTCCGTCAGAGGGCAGCAGCAATCATCAAGGATCCACACCATCCAGTGCAAGCCCTGTTTGTTCTCACTGTTGCCGTCAGGAAAGAGGTATAGATGCCATAAGACTCACACCACCAGGTTCATGAACAGCTGCTACCCCTCCACCATCAAATTCCTCAATGACAAACTCAATCAGAGACTCATTTAAGGACTCTTGTGCATTTTATTGATTTTTATAAAAAATTCTCCCTGTATTGGACAGTCGGTTTGTTAACATTCATTATGTTTACAGTTCTTTATTTGTTTACATGTATATGCTGTGTACATTTTTTTTTGCACTACCAATAAATAATAATTCTGCCTCGCTCACAAAAAAGAATCCCAGGATGGTATGTGATGTCTTGTATGTACTCTGACAATAAATCTAAAATATGAAACCTTTACCTCTTTCCTGATGGAAGTAGAGAGAACAGAGCATGACTTCGGTGGGGTGGATCTTTGATGATTGCTGCTGCTCTCTGATGGTAATGTTCCATGTAGATTTACCTGATGATGGGGAGAGTTTTGCCTGTGATGTCCTGGGCTATGTCCACTACCTTTTGCAGGGCTTTCTCTCAGAGATATTGATGCACCTATACAAGGCTGTGATGTAGTTGGGGTCTCTGCTGCATGCAGAAAGTCGCTGTTACCACTTTTTTTTCCTAGATAAATTCATTCTGATAAATAATCTAGCACTCGTTTATCAAAATATTGCTGTCTATTAATCCTATAAATATCTATCCTGTCAGAACAATCTTGCATCCTTAGCCGGAGAAGAACAAATGGATTTCAGAGTACAGGCCCATATGGATCCTGCTGGGTCAGGGTGCTGAAATAATGTCTCATCTCTCACATCCACAGTCACATCCAATATCTGGGGCCAGGCTATATTTCTTTGCACGAAACCAAAAAGAGGATCACGGCTGTGCCTCTCGTATAAAGCTTCAGAGTAATTAAATGATGGTGGAAGTCGGTAAAAGTCTAAGTGATGATTAGAATTAGTTTTAAAAATTAGAAGTCCACCTCCAGCATGTCCTGCTCCAAAACACAGAAGTAGCAAGTGAGAATTTGAGTTGCTCTTTTTAAATCACACAGTTGTGGAGCATCTGGTGGTGGAACACATTAAAACACACATCCTAGAGAAGCTAAACCCATTTCATTTTGTCTACAGAAGAAACCATTCCACCGACAATGCTTTAGCCTTGTCCCTTCACCCTGTCCTGACCCACCTCACCAATCGTTCCCTAGATGCTGATGGAGAAGCTGTCCTCGGTGGAACTCAACACCCCTCTCTGTAAATGGATCCTGTCAGAAAGTCCAGATCAGTAACAGAATGTCAAGCACCATCACGCTGACCACTGGTGCACCTCAGGGGTGGATGCTCTGCCCGCTCCTATTCATGCTACTGACCCACCACTGCATTGCCAGATCCAGTTCCAACAGTATCATCAAGTTTGCAGATGACACAACAGTAGTTGGTCTCGTCAGCAACAGAGTTGATTTGCACTACAGAGCTGATGTGGAAAATCCCATAATATGGTGCTAGAGTAACAACATGAGTCTTAATGTGGACAAAATGAAGGAGGTGATCGTGAAATTTAAGAGGACCAGGAATGACCACCCTCCCTACACATCAATAACTCTGTAATGGAGAGAGTGGAGAACACCAAGTTCCTTGGATACTCAAAATCACCTTACTTGTCAGGAAGGCACAACAGCGACTGCACTTCCTATGAAGAGTGAAGCGGGCAAGGCCACCCACCACCATTATGTCAACCTTCCAGATGAGCTCTATCGAGAGCGCCCTGGCCGGCTGCATCACAGTGTTGTATGGTTGCTGCCAAGAAATGGATCAGAGGTCAACCCACAGGATCACAAGAGTTGCAGAGAGGATCACTAGAGTCTCTCATCCCCCCTCCCCCACTCTCACCCAACCCCCCCTCCCCCCATCAATGTGATCTACTGGGATTGTCTGAAGAGGGCGCACAAAATCATCAAGGACCCCTTCCATCCTGCACAGAGCAACTTTCAGCTGCTCCCGTCGGGAAAGACATACAGGAATACCAGAGCCAGCACAACAAGGCTGAGAAATAGCTTCTTCCCATTGGCTGTGACAATGCTGAATGACCAAAGGAACTGCTCACACTAACCATTCAAGCCTCTCATATTCATGATTTTTAAAAAAATTTATTGTTTATATGAATAATTATCCTGCATATGTATTTTTTATCTATATGTGTATTATGTCTAGTTGTGTGTCTGCATGTCCTGCACTGAGGACTGGAGAGCACTGTTTCATCAGATTGTACTTGTGCAATCAGATGACAATAATTTTGACTTGACGTTGTTTTGAATACCTGAATGGCTAATGAGAGACAGACCGGAAATTCAACCTGCAAGATTGAATTAGACTATTTTTCATGTAATCTCTTTCAGTGTTGTTGATCAAAGGAAACACAAGCACTGAAATTAACAGCCCAAAGTAAATGTTTCTCTTGTAGCCGCGTGCTACGCGAAAGAAGATACACACATGTAGTGTAGTCTGGTTAAGCTCTGAGTTTTATTAGGACTCAGGCCCGACTTTTATACTTGCACTATTCCCGCTGTGGCCCCCCCCCTTGGCTGATGTCACAACATAGATAACAAAAGTAGATTTCCTGCACGTGGGTACTTTCCTACGTAACATTGCCCTTCCCCGTGCGCTGTCCCTGTCTGTTGGCTGTGCAGCAAACCCAGCACCATTTTGGGGTCGCTGGCCTTTAAGTTGCCCTTGCTGTTCACCCACCAGTTCACTTGTTGGGGCCAGTGCCGCTGCGCTGGCTCCTGGCCTTTGGTTCCACTCACTGCCTGAAGCGCCGGCTAGATTGCCACTGCAGCGGGCCACCACACTCTATGGCTTTGTGTTTTAAATAAGCCGTTGGCAATATCAAAGGTTAGATATTAATATGATTAATAAACAGCAAATGGTTGATATAAACGATTGCTAGAATTTAAAAAAATAATCAAAATAGCATACTACACTTGAAATTTTCTGTTGTCAAGCAAGAGAAGTTTGAAATATTACATGTTATCTTTTCTGCAGATGTCCTTATGGGTATACAGGAACCTACTGTCAATTTGCAAAATCTCAGGGATTGCGCAGTTCAACAGGTATTTATTGAAAAATTGAGATTCAGATAATTAAAACATTCCATAGCTCAATGAAACCACTCTGGTTTTTTGATAAAGTTGTCACAGGCTCTTGTTTTGATGTTGACTTTGGTCTCGCAGCAATGATGAATGAGTCTCAATGGTTGCAAAAAGCCATTAGTGGAAGCAAATAAATGGACGTGATATTGTTTCTTTGTTATTTATTATGAAATCAAGATTGTAGTTACGATTCATTGTCTGTAGTGACAAATGGAAGTTGCTTTCCATTAACAAAATATTTTATACTAAATTTGTATACCTGGGAAGTAACAGAAAAGACATCTTATCATATACATTCTGCCAATTCCAGAACTCACAGCATTAACTTCCTCCCTTAAATAAAAAGATTGATGCTTGCCTAGGCTCTGTGTAATGGAAGCATAACCTCCCTATTTCTATGAGTGGAACTTACTCAGTTAATTTTATGACTTGTACTGAACATAAGTTTAATTCTTAAATTTCCAGTAAATGCTAGATATTCATCCCTAGAATAGTCAAATTGATCATTGTTGTGGTTTCCTTATAAGAACATAAGGAATAGGCCATCTGGCGCATCTAACCTGCGGCTTCCTCCATTGAATAAAATCGTGGCTCATCTGGCCATGAACTCGGCTCCACCTACCTGCTTTTCCCATAACCCGTACTTCCTCTACTGTGCAAAAATCTATCTAACTGTATCTTAAATATATTTAACGAGGCAGTCTCTCTCTCTCTCTCTCTCTCTCTCTCTCTCTTTATACTGCTTCCTTGGGCAGAGAATTCTACATATTCACCACTCTCCGGTAAAAGCAGTTCCTTCTCACCTCCATCCTAAATCTACCCTCACCCCTTCCCCAAATGTTAAGGTTACGTTCCTTAGTTCTACATTGACCTAGCAGTAAAAACAACCTTCCTGTCTCTATCTTGTCTATCACTTTTGTAATTTTATGTGTTTCTATAAGATCTCCTCATCTCTTGGATCAAACTGGAGAATCTTCTCTGCACCGTCTCCAATGGCAGTCCATTCTTTCTCATGCAAGACCAGAACTGCACATAGTACTCCAGTTGCAACTTCACCACAACCCTGTAACTGTACAGTTACAGCAGAGCCTCCCTGCTGTTAAGTTCAATCCC
Source organism: Narcine bancroftii (assembly GCF_036971445.1). Taxonomy (NCBI): domain Eukaryota; kingdom Metazoa; phylum Chordata; class Chondrichthyes; order Torpediniformes; family Narcinidae; genus Narcine; species Narcine bancroftii. Next base: position 287,340,200 of record NC_091472.1, read on the forward strand.
TCCAGCGATGAAGGCCAACATTCCATTTGCCATTTTGATTACTTGCTGCACCAGCAACCAACCTTTGGTGATTCATGTACAAGCAACCCCAGATCCCTTGGCACAAGAGCATTCTGCAATCTTTCACCATTTAATCAATAATCTGATCTACTATTTTTCCTTCCAAAGTGAATGAACTTGCATTTCCCAACACAATGGGCCATTTGTCAGACCCTTATACGTTCACTTAACTTATCTACAGTGCCCTTCATATTGTTTGAAACAAAGACACTTGTTTTACTTTATTTGCCCCTTTGTTCCACAATTTTACATTTGTAATCAAACAATTCACATGTTATTAAAGTGCACATTCCAGATTTTATTCAAGGTTATTTGTATACATTGTGGTTTGACCATGTAGAAATTACAGCATTTTTTTATACATAGTCCCCTCATTTCAGGGCACCATAAGGTTTGGGACATTTGGCTTCACAAATGTTTGTGAGGACTCAGGTATGTTTAATTGCTTCATTGATGCAGGTATAAGAGAGCTAGGCTTGCTCCTAAGCTTTTGATCACCTTTGGAGTCTGTAGTTGCCATTTTTTTACCTGAGGACCAGAGTTGTGCCAATGAAAGTCAAAGAAGCCGTTATGAGGCTGAAAAACAAGAATAAAACAGTAAGAGATATTGCATAAACCTTTAGGTTACCAAAATCAACAGTTTGGAACATCATTAAGAAGAAAGAGCGTGCTGATGAGCCCAGTAATCACAAAGAGGCTGGTATCCAAGGAAGACCTCCGCTGCTGGAGACAGAAGAATTCAGAATCAGAATAAAGAAAAATCCCCAGATGTCTGTCTGTTCTCTCAAACACCTGTGAAGCCAATATCCTAAACCTTATGGTGCCCTGAAATGAGGGGACGACATATAAAAAGCGCTGTAATTTCTACATGGACCAACCAAAATGTCTACAAATAATAACCTTGAACAAAATCTGGAGTTTGCACTTTAATTACATGTGGATTGTTTGAATGCAGATTTAAAACTGTGGAACACAGGGGTAATTGAAGAAAGTGTCTTTGTCTCAAGCATTATGGAAGACCCTCAGTAACCATTCCACTATTTGCTGTTCCACTCAGTAAACTCGGAAATGCTACATTCAGTCCCCTGTTCCAAAACATTTATCTATAGCTTGAAGAGTTGTGGGCCCACCACCAACCCCTGCGGCACTTTGCCTTCTATCTACTATACGTGTCAAACTTATGTTTACTGGTGATGTATTAAAACTCATTTTTAATATATTTTTATGTTGCTACAGCAACAGGAACCTTATTAGTCATCAATATTACCATAATTCTGGCAGTACTGACTGCTGTGGGAGCATTCCTGAATTACAGACGCACAGGTTCCATTCTGCCACCCTTCCCTAAGCTTACAAGGTAACAATTTTTTAACATTGTGTGTGAACATACTAAGTTACACAACAGTGGTAACATCAACCAGAGGCAGAGTTAATACGAAAGAGAAAACTTGCCAATATATCATCGTTCTTTACGAGTATATGTACACCAAAATGCTGGAGGAGCTCAGCCGGTCTTCTCACCATCCATAGGAGACAAAGCTATACGACTGATGTTTTGGGACTGCGCCCTTCTTTAAGGAATAAGCAAAATAAAGCCAGAAGCAGGAAATCTCAGCAAGTCTCAGAATTCAGACAATGCTGGCTGGGGGAGGAATCCAGACCAACAAAATGTGTTAATTGATATAATAAGGGATGAGATAAGAATTTATCTTGATTGTGCGAAATGAGACGGGAGGGAGAGGCAGGCCTAGGGGAGGGTGATGGGGGAAGAAGTGAGAGGTGGGGGGGGGGTGTTAATGAAAGCCAGAGCAGATTATATTAATGCCATCCTGTTGGAGGGTGTCCAGTCAGAAAACCAGGTGTTATTCCTCCAATTTGCTGGTGGCCTCAGCCTGGCAGTGTATGAGATTATGGACAAACATGTCAGCAAGGGAATGTGATGGAGACTTTAAATGGGTGGCCACTGGGAGATCCATACTGTTGTGGCAGACAGAGCCAAGGTGCTCAACAAAATGATCTCCCAGCCTGTCCGACGAAGGGGAGATCACAACAGGATCACCAGATGCAACAGATGATCCTTGCAGATTCACAAGTGAAATGTTGCTTCACTTCGAAGGACAGTTGGGGCCCAGAATGGTGTCAAGGGAGGAGGTGTGGGTGCATGTGGAGCATCTCCTGCAGTCACAAGAGTAGGCCCAAAGGGGGTGATTGATGAGGGGGAAGGAGTGGGGAATATGTGTCTAGTGGTGGGATCATGTTGTAAGTGGTGGAAATGGCAGAGGAGGATGTGTTGGATGCAGAGGCTGGTGGGGTGGTCGAAACGTTGGCAATATATCTTTGTCTCCAATGGATGCCGAAAAGACCGACTGAGTTCCTCCAGCATTATGGTATGTTTTTACAACAATCACACCTGCAGACTTCTGTGTTTCACTGCAAGTATATGTAACCTTGTGTCCATTTATTTTTTATGAGTGTGTGCAACCTTATGCCTTTTTCTCAAAAATTTTGCGCTTGACATCACCTCCAGCTAATACAACTGTAATCAAGAAATATGCCAAAATAACTTCCTGCAGATCATGTTGTAGAGCAAAAATGCTGTAATGTTCAGAAGAAATTACTGTAGCACAAGATCTGTGTTTCTCCCTCCTCTCTCTGACATGTTTCCTTTGCACGGTGCATACATTCAATTCTATTTTCACAATTTAATGGTGTAATGTCTAACTATTCTTTTTCAAGCTTAAGCAGTTTTGTCAAACCCAATGGAAATGGTGTCACTTTCAGATCTGGAATGGATACTGTAGGAGACACTAGTGCTTCTACCATTGACATAGATTCTGCTATTGATGGAGCAATGCAAATGGTAAGATGAACATTAAATAACTTATCATTAGTCTGCAGCTACTGTTTTTCTGGATTGCTGACTGTTTCGCACTCCTGCTGAGTTGCTATAATTAATCTGAAACAATCCTCTTTTGCAACAGAATGAAAACTTTGTGGCTGAGGTTGGAAGACAACCAGTTACATTTGAAAATCCCATGTTTGGAACAAAAGGCATTGTTTGCAGTCACCCTCCTGCAGTCGAGCAATCAGCGGTAAAATATGAAGAGACCATTGAATTAAATCAACTGATCATCCTATAACTAAGGGTTTTTGAGAATAATTGTTTCTTTCAGTTAAGCAAATTGGTTGGTGATAGTGATTCTATTTCATCTTTCCAAAATGCCACCGTAATTATTTCCTCCTAATTCAAAGTGGTCAAGGTCTGTTTGACCAAAAAGGTATTTTTTATTACACGAGCATTAGCATGGAAAACATTATAGGGACAAGGTTAAACCCTTGATAGGTGTAAAGGGAAGCCTGTCTCCTCTTCCAATTGGACAATGTATTAACTTCAATTCAGGCACCTGCCTGCTTTATGCTCTGAAGAAGGGCCCAAGCCCAAAATGTTGGTTACATAACTTTTGATACGGCATGATTTGCTGAGTTTGCAGACTTTTGCGTTTCACTAACTTCATTTACATTCCTTGGTTGCTAAATTCTATCAAAATCAGTTTTGAGATATTCAATTGATCTAACACCAATAGTTTAGAGGCAATGTTCTAGATTTCAAATACCTTTTTATGTGAATACATAGTTTTCAGCATTAATTGCTCAAATTAATGTGAATACATAGTTTTCAGCATTAATTGCTCAAATTAACTAGAAACATTTATTCTCTGTTCTGTTCTGGGCTCTCCCACTAATCATATTCCTTAATCGGATCAATCCTCAATCTGCTGTGGCCCTGAGAGTATAAGTTTGTTGTGGAATGTTTCCTTCATTGTGTACTTCTAGTATCACTCCAGTTAACCTCTTTTGCATTCTCTCCAAACATATATCTTCTGTTTGTGACCAGAATGAGGGCATTTTGTCCGATGAGATTTAAGAAGAATGCTATCTAACTGCAGCATAATGAATCTTTGATATTTTTTTCTTGTACGGTAACTTCGCCGTTGTTTCTGCAGAGACAACAACCATTTGAATGAACTAAAACCAGTTCAAGTGAAATAATAATAGGATTGTGTTTAAACAACAATGAATTGTTGGAATTAAATTTGATGTCCTTTCTGTTTTGACTATGTTTGATTTGCTTTCTTGTTGTTTTGGCATGTTCCAGGTTGTGGTGGCAGTTAGTAGTGAAACAAATGGCAGCAGCTACGACAACCCTACCTACACATCCATGCCTTCGTTTGTGGACAAGCCTGTTTCAATGCATTCACAAACTCGGGTAAAAAGGATATGTTTCTATTAAATCTGCACCACCCGGATTTTGGAGTCTTCTTTATCTCGGTTCATCTTAACAAGTTATCTTTGCAACAGAACCCCAGCATATCCAGTCATTTTCCTCCTAGCTACGATTCTCCAAAGTTCTCCAAAATCGCAATCTGCACTGTTGTGACCAGAAGTCTTCACAGATTTTGACTGTACTGTAAGAAGTTAGTGCAATAGTTCTATCATGTCTTCTTTATCCTCTACTCTGTGTCTTGGCCAATAAAATAAAATTTTCCAAATGCCTTTTTAGCCTCCTGTTTTGCTCCCTTCAGGAATTGTTAGATATGAACTCCAAGTTTTTTCTGTTCTACTTTTCTCAGTATCTTGTCAATAGTTTTCTGTGGTCACTTACAACTTTGCCATGCTCTTATTCAATAACTCACTTCTCAAAATTAATTATTCACTTTCTGATGTTCTCATAAGCTAACTGATATCATCTACAATATCAATTGCATGGCTAAGTTTGTGTTATCAACAAATTCTTAAACAAAGGCCCCTGAATTTATATGAATCAATGATAGAGACTTCAAATATAGAGAACCTATCGTTGAATGTTAATCAAGATGTTAGGAAGTTAATAGGGATTTGGAAATGCACGAAGACACAATAGAACTATTTCAGTAGCTCATTCCTTACTTTATGTCATGTGCTTCTGAAAACAACACTCCAGTATATATTTGTGTGAGTGTGTTAATAAAAATAAGTAAGGAATAAATTGATGTTAAAGTGTCTACTCAAATTACATTTATTGCTTTTGCGCTATCTTTAAATTTCTTTCCATTGTTAGGCCTATTTTATTTTATATTTCTTTGCCAAAATTATGGGCAGTACACTGTGCTGTGTCTGCTATGCTTCCCCTTACAATAAAAGTTAAGGCACTTGTTTCACCTGAAAAATTAGCAGGAACATTAATCACTTAGATTAGTCCCTTTTTTCGATGTGGTTCCAGTAATTATTGTTTTGTCCTTTCAGGAATCAAGATGGAATATTTTCAAACGAAAGCCTAAACAAAGCACAAATTTTGAAAACCCTGTTTATGTAGAGGTAACTGTGCACTTTGTATTTTTTTATACATACATATATAAATATATATATATATACACACACACACAAACACACACACACACACACACACACACACACACACACACGTATATATCTATATATATATAGATATATATATACACACACACACACACACATGTATATATATATTTTTTTAATGTATCAACTGATTGTAAAAAAAGAGAGAAACTAATTAGTCAATTTAGTGACCTTTGGTGTTTCAAAATTGAACATTGAATAGGGGTGTCTGAACATTTATTTTTGGTGTATATAATTCATGGTGTTCTACAGCAAAGAAATGGGAAAATCGCATCCATGATGACCAAGATGCCTACCTCAGCTAATTTTATTTGACTGTATATACCCAATGTTCCTCTAAACCCTTTCTATCTATGTACCTATCCAAATATTTTTATTTTTACACATTATAATTGTATCCACCTTGGCCACCTCTTCTGGCAGCTTGTTCTATATATCTACCACCCCCTGTATGGAAGAACTTGATCCCAGATCTTCTTTAAATGTTCTCTCTCACTCACCTGAGCCCTACGCCCTCTAGTTTTAGACTCTACTACCCTGGGAAAAAGTCTATAACTATATGTCGGTGCCCCTCATAGTTTTATGAATATCTATAAGCTCACCTCCTTGGCTTCCTTTGATCCAGGGGCAACAATCCCTTCTTATCCAACCCTCCCTCTAACTGAAACCTTCCAGTTCAGGCAACATCTTTGTGAATCTTTTCTGAAGTCATGAACTTCCCATAGTGAGCAGAACTGCACACAATAATTCAACTATAGTTTAAAATGATAGCAAAAATATTTTCTTCACTTTTCTGTATTGCCATATATACTATATTCTCATGTAAAAGTTGAATTTTGTAGACCATTTTTTAAATGTTAAATTTATGGGGTCGACTATTACATGGATACTACTTCTGTGGGGCTGAAATTCACACTAAAAATTAAAAATACCACATCAGCAGCAGGTCCAAATGATTTCTAAACAAATAAAGAACAAAAACACAATGAATTAAAGTAATAATAGTGTCTGCACATCAAAACATGTGTCCTACCACAGAGGAGGTCGGGACCAAGATGAGAGTTCGCGACTGAGGCATTGGGAGCTCTGGCCTGTAGGCGGTCGGGGCCGAGCCATGAGTTCGCAACCGAGGAATTGGAGCTCTGGCCTGCGAGACTAGAGTCGACTTTTACACAAGGCATATGGACAATTCTGTATTTTTTGGCCAAAAATAGGGAGTCAACTTTTACATGAGATTGATGTTTAGACGAGTATGTACAGTATACTACTTACTTCACACAGTGTCTGGTAGGATATTTGCAAGTAAAGACCCAATGTTTCCCTCTTATGGAGGAATTTAGTATTACAGTCTTCTGCCTGTATCTCACAGATGCAGCAATAATACTCTGCAAATCTGATCTGTGAAATGGTATCAAGGGAAGTAGTCTTACAATACAAGAACTTAATGATTTGTAGTGGTCTAGAACCTCAACCATCAGTCTAGTAGTTTAGCAAGTGCAGTACCTTGATGCCAGGCTCTGGGGAGGCTATGTACCAGAGTGCTCAATCAACACAACGTCTGCATCCCCACAAAGCTTAAAGTCTACAGAGCTGTGGTCATCCCTTCTTTCCTATATAGATGTGAGAGCTGGACTCTGTACTGATATCACATCAAACAAATGGACCACGAGCACAATCCTTGGTATCCATTGTCATGACCATGTCTCCAACCTGGAAATCTTGGTTCACTTGAAGTCCACCAGCATTGAGTTCCTGATTATCAGAGCCCAGATGCAATGGGTGGGATACATCATCAGAATGGATGACCACCATATGCCTCATCAGTTGCTCAATAGTGAACTGAAGGAGACCTCAAGGTCATCCACGCAAACACTATAAAGATGCAGTGAAGGAAACCCTACGCTATTGTGGCATCCAGCCAAGAGAACTAGAAGCTGCGGCTGCTCTCAGATACCATTGACGAGCCCTGTGCTATGAAGCCTACACCAGTTTTGAAGACAGGTGCTGTCAAAAACTGATGGGAAACTGAACAACGTCACAAAGCAGAAGCTGTAGTTATTACAAAAGACGTAGAGTCTGCACTTCCAGACTGTGACTGCAAAGTCACCTTCATGTCCACAGATGAACTGCACAACAACGTGTCATCTTTGAACCGAAAGATGACCAATAAAACCTTAATGAATATGAGATAAACAAGACAGTAAGTTAGAAACACTGATTTTGTCTATGAACTACATGAGTTCCTTTGGTTAGCTCCCCAACATCGATGTTACAAAGCAATCATGTTGATACCATTGTTCAAGAAACTACTGGAATTGTCAGGTCTGTATTGCTGTTTACTTGATGTAGTATGCAGTTTGCCAATAAGTGGAGTGGTTGCTTAGCACAGGATGCTTAACAGATTTTGTCTTTTGAGATTTTAACAGATGGGTGTCTATCTTCTTCCTAGAGCCAAAAAGAACAACAGGCAAATAATCCAATTGGAGAAGCCGCTGCTGCTTCTCCAACTTTTGAATTGCCTCCAAGTAAGTCGCATTCAAAACAAGATGAGCCTTTAACATTCAGTCCAACAGAGAATACTTGCAAAGATACAGCTGCTCTTGTCAAAGAAGATTCAGTTGCATAATTCAGTACCTAAATGGAGTCAGAGGACAGTGTTTCCTATCATACATTATATTTTTATACACAGCCAGAATATTTGGATATCAGAAATATTTGGGTACAAGAAACCCATTAAATAATTAGTTTTGAACCTATAGCTGTTTTAAGAAGCAATCTGTCTTTTTCTTTCCTTTCAGTCACATTATATGCCAACTTTTATCTTTTGGGTTTTCTTTTGGTCTCTGAAGGCATTTTTAATTCAGAGGTTCTTTATATATTTGCACTGGATGTGTATAAGTATGATATATGTAATGTTATAAATATGTGTATATTTGTAAATTTTTAAGAGATTATGTCAATAATTTTGCCATGGATAAGGCTGATTATTATGTGGAAATGTGAAGATTGATTGTACTTCCACTGATTTCTGGAAGAGACAGAATGTGAAAACTACTGATCTTGCTGCATGAAGCAATTTTTTAAAAAAGCTAAATGCCTACAATAAATAAAATGTGTACACTGGATTTTTTTAAAAATATTAAATATGGTGAAACTTGTATTAGTTTCTTGTCAAAATCAGTATAAAAAAACTGTTGGTTATAGAAACTTCAAAGTGTAATCTAGATTCACATCATCAAAAAAGCCATTTATAAAAAAAATGTTCAGGATTAGCAATAAAACATTGATAAATACTTTCAGTTGCAACGTTGTTTTATGCTGATAACTTTCTAAATTCACCTTCTCAAATATATCAAATTCAAGTTTTCTTTTATTAGTTATAATTTAGCAGACTGTTGAAGTGCTCATGGTAGGGCTTAAAAGGTTTAGGAAAAGTAACTGAGGGTATTCAGTGAGGAACCTGCTCTGAGTGCAATCTCCTTTTTTCAAAAAAGAATGAAGATGAGTTTGGAATGATTCAGTCAGAAACTCAAGCTCAACACTGTTCTGGTTGTAACCTCAAATCTTCATTCCTGATAATCCTTCCTAATCTTTGTTTATCAAGAATCTTTAAAAAAGTTAAAACATGCTTCCACTACTCTTTGAGGAAGAGGGTTAAAGGACTCTTTACTCTTAAGAACCCCCCCCCCAAAAAATCACTTCAACCCTGCCTTAAATGTGCAACTCACAGTTGTTAAACGGTGATCTTTAATTCTAGATCCCTCCGCAAGAAGAAAGATCGTCTCCACATCCACCTTGTCAAGACCCCTCAAGATCTTGTATACTTCAAACAAATCTAGCCCATGAACCTTTCCTCATCCCGGGTATCAGTCTGGTGAATATTGTCACCAAGGTAGTCTTAAATGGAACCCTAACTCCTTTTTAATCAGATGACACCAGAAAGTTTTTGTGGCAGCAAAACTCCCGAGTAAAAATTTGTTCCTGCTTACTTGCATTAAACATGGATTGCAATAAGGTCTATGCAATGAACTCTCCGACTGAAATCCAGAAAACAGAATTTCAGAATGGGGTTCATTATGCTTATTCTTGCTACAGTATAAGCTTGGGGGGATGTAAAATAGGAGCGAGGAGAGCATCTATGGAAAAGAAATTGGTTTATTCTCAATTACTCATGAATATGAGCAAACGTGTTAGCCTAAGCATAAAAGCCTCTTAAATCATTAATTAATCTGACCTCTTTACAAAAGAACAAGATTTCAGGGTTTCTTTTAATTACAGTTACGTACACCGATAGTTTTAAAAAAAACTAATAGAAGAGAGGGAATATGTAAATAACTGCTGATACAGATTACACTGAATATATACCTCGCATGAACAATTCTAAAATGATTGAACGCAGATATGATGTGCAATCCTATCCTTCAGACTTTTAGCAATCATTGGGATCACTGTCCATCTTTACTTCACACTGACGTACAGTTCCAACTGTCATTGTCCTATAAATGGCCTAGACAAGCTACCTAAATTTATTGGCTGAAGGCCTGCATATCCACTCACTATTGATTGTACTTAATATAATTTTATAAATTTTATGTCATAAGAAATTGTAGAATCATGTGTATGTTAATTTTAATGGCTGACTCCTAATTAGAGTGGAAGATGATTGTATGTTGATTTTTTAAAAATAAACCTGTCACTGAAGAAAATCTACTGCTGAATGAATCTAATAAAATGCATTATTTTATCGTATTTTGATGCTCTCATTATTTTTACGTGAAGAAGTTAGAGGAAAAGTACCTTTGAAACATAAAGTTGTTAGAAAATCCACTGTTAAATATTTGTATACATTTTGCTTCCAAAGCTAATTTCTTGGTGAATAATCTTGCAGCAGATGCGCAGAGATTTTAGAGTGGATGAACAGTTTGGATTTCAATACTTAATCTGTGGGATCATCTTGGATCAATCCCATTCAATGATGGTGTTGTGACACCATCCTGCATTAACCTGTCCTTGTGTTCATGTGATGTGGATGTCACCAACAATAGCAGCATGTATTCGACATCGATTGTTATCCTTGAACCTAGCTAACGTTTAAGATTCAGCCACATTGGTTGTTCTGCAGTCACAATTCAATCTGACCAGATAACAATGACAGATTTCCTTCTCCAAAGGAGATTAGTGAAGCAGGTGTGTTTTTACAACAGTTTTATGGCCACATTTGGACATCTTAGTGGCAGAGATGGTAGACCTGCTGCCTCAAAGCACCAGAGACGCAGATTCAATCCTGACGTCAGGTATTTTCTGTGTGGAATCTCCCAGACCATGTGGATTTCCTTCGGGTGCACTGGTTTCTTCCCTCATCCCAAAGAGATCTGTGTTGGTAGATGAACTGCCTACTTAAAATTGTCCCTAACAGGTATGTGAATGGTCAAATCTGGGAGGAATTGATGGTAATCTTGAGAGAATAGTAAATTAGAATGGTGTGAGACTTTTGTAAATGAGTGGTTGTTGGTCACTGCAGACCCAATGGGTCACCAGCCATGTTTCTGTAACTCTGTGGCCTTGACTTTTTTTCTCACTCTTTTAAGTTCTTGACTTACTTAATCACTTCAATTTAAATTCCACAGCCATCATGTCATTGGATTAATAGTCCAGAATACTGCTTGCTTGTCCATTAGCATTGCCACACACAACGTCATCCTTGCTAAGTTAACACCATACCTGAGCATTGTCCCATTGTCAATTAAAATGCCAATTCAACATAGTGGACTCCCAAATCACATAAGACAATGACTTTGCCTTTTAACTATATTTCTTTTATTAGTACAATACATAATACAAACTGTTTACTCAGAAATTAATTAACCCTTTAACTACCCACCACTATCATGTCAACTTCTATAGGAGCTCTGTCAGGAGTGACTTGCCTAGCTGCTTCACAGTGTGGCCTACTGCAGAGAAATGTATCAGAGGTCAATTCACAGGACCATAAGAACAACGGAGAGGATCACTGGATTCTCACTCCTCACCCCTTCGTCTCTCATTCCCCCCTCCCACTCTCACCAAACCCCCCCTCCCCCCCATCAATGTGATCTACTGGGATTGTTTGAAGAGGGCGTGTAAAATCATCGCGGACTCCTTCCACTCTGTACACAGCATCTTTCAGCTGCTCCCATTAAGAAATACTTGAGTATCAGAGCCAGCACCACCTGGCTGAGAAACATCTTCTTCCCAAGGGCAATAAGAATGCTGAACAACCAAAGGAACTGCTCGCACTAACCATCCGAAACGCTCATATTTACAAAACAATATGTATTGTTTGTTTGTATGTGTGTTATGTCTGGTTGTGTTTTGCCCAAGGAACGAATGCTGTTTTGTCCAGTTGTACTTATGCAATCAGATGACAATAAATTGAACTTGATTACAGGTAGGCACTGCTTAATGTCCGATTGGGTAACTTCTGACCACATATATGTCTGCGGTCTCATAATTATTCAGTTACCATGAGTAAGTCCACAGCAATTTATAAAAAGTGATTGCTAGCTATAGGAAATTGTACATTGTATACTCAAACTGATCCCACTGTCCCATTCTTTCCTCATAGCCCCATGTCGGTCCCCACACTGAATCCACTGCCCCACTCTCTCTCCACAGCCATGTGTCAAACCCCACACTGATCCCACTGCCCCGCTCTCTCCTCAACCCCGTGTCAGTCCCCACACTGATCCCTACTGACAAATAAAAAGTTTATAGGTACACTGCAGTATCCCATATAGCTTCGCTAAGTATAAAATATGGTGTTCGCACAATGTCCACATCACATAACGCCCAATTTCACAGAACATAGCGCAGACATTAAGCAGTGCACACCTGGGGGGCGTGGCAAGATGGCGTAGAGTCTAGACATGTAATCTCGACCTCTCTGGCCGAACTTTTAAGTACCTGTTTTTAACCCTTTGTTTTCAAGTTTAAACTTTTTAAATTTTAGTCTAAAGTATTAAGGAACTGTTATGGCCATTAATATTAAAAAAAATTAAACCTCAAGTGCAGAAGAAATTAGATTTTCGGAGTGTTGATTTAGGGCCTAAACAGCTTGCTACAGCCTCAGGTTTAATTTCTTCAGTGCCTAAACCACAAAGATTGTCTGTGGGAGCTGAAAAAAAAAGACTACTACTCACCAAGAGAAGGACATCGCTGGAATTACCCATTCCCAGGAGGAAGGTGCATGTGCCCACGAAGTGGATCCCAATTCTGACAGCCTGCCGACTTTAATGGAGGGAGCACACAGGAAGACGACTCCATTGTTTGAAACGACTCAGGCAATGTTCCAATCTGAAGAGCTCGATCTTATCCGTGAGCTTTTGAAACAACAGCGAGTTGTGGGGGGAGACCAGCGTCGACCCCCTGAAGAAGTCGGGGTGGCGTTGCTGAGAGTCCAGACCCGCAGTAGAACCGTTAAACTGCCTGTTGTTGAGATGCAGCAGGAGCTGCAGTTACCTTGTTCTGCCACTACGTCAGAGAAAGCAGGGCTGAGCTTTTCTGAGCAACAATATAATCAGTTAAATGCTGTCATTTAGCCTATAATGCAAGAGCTGGCTCAAATGAATGTTAGTACAAGGTCAGAATTTAATACAGTTAAAGCATGTGTGGAAGCATCTTGTGAAGCTTTTTTTAAAAATTCAGTTTGCTTTTTTGGAATGTACACAGCAAGTGGCTTCTAATACCGAAAAAGTGTTGAAGGTTGAAAAATCCGTTACAGAATTGCGTGAACGTGAGGAGTTAGAGAGGAAAATAGACTATTTGGAGAATCAAAGTAGAAGGAATAATGTTAAAATTGAAGGTATGGAAGGACAAAATCCTCTTCATTTATTTAAAGAATGGATCCCACAAGTATTGGGGCAAGAATTTTTCTCTGGAGGCTTGGTATTGGAAAGAGCTCATAGACCTTTAAGAAGAACACCTCTACCTGGTCAATCACCAAGACCTGTGATAATTCAATGTTTGAATTATTTGGACAGAGAAGCAATACTTTGTCTAGCAGAGGAAAATGTGAGACAACGACAGGCTCCGTTATTGATTCAGAATTGTAGAGTTTTTTTTAATCCAGATTTGAGTCAAGAGGTTATTCAGCGTCGGTGTCGATTTAACCCAGTTAAAGAAGTTTTGTGGCGTAAAGGCTATAACTCTACTTTTCGCTATCTGGCAGTGTTGAAGGTGTTCTATGGAGACTTTCAATCTCGGTTTTTTGAGAATGATCGTGAAGCAATAATTTTTGCTGATTCATTGCCAGATGCAAGAGGACAAAGATGTAGTCCACCATTGTCTCCTAAAGAAAAACCTGGTTGTTCTGGAAATGGGAGAAATGGGAATGGAAAGAGTCCAACTTCTCTGAAAATGGGGTCTCCAAGTTTGGAATCTCTTGGATGAATAGAAGAACTTTCTTATTGTTACTTTATTTTTTATGTCATTATGATATTTTGATGTTACTCTTTGTTCATCTGGGGAGGGAGAGATTTGCTCTAAGTTCTATTAGTCATCAGCCACTGGTGGGTAATCCACACCCAAGTTTTGTTTAGGGATTATTACCTTTTGCTAGTTTTTTTTTGGGGGGGGGAGGTTTTTTCTTTTTCTTTTTTTTTTAATTAATTTTTCTTTATCTTTTTTATTTTTTATTTTTATTTTATTTAGTCTTTAATTTGTGGGTTTTTTTCTCCTATTGGAGGGCCTATTTGTGTTGATTTGAGTTTTTATATAATGATATTATTAGTTCTTAGTAATATTAGTAGATATGTCAAAGTTGAGGTTTGCTACTTTTAATGTTCGAGGTTTAAACAGTCCGATTAAGCGTAAGCGCATTTTGGCGTATATTAAGAAAATGAAAATTGATGTTGCTTTTTTACAAGAAACACATCTGAATGTCAAAGAAAGTATGAAATTGAAGAGGGACTGGGTAGGGCATGAATATTCTTCTTCATTTAATTCCAGGGCTAAAGGTGTAGCAATTTTGATACATAAGAATTTATCTTTTGAATTACAATCAATGGAGGAAAAGGCAGGATGTATTCTTCAATTGAATTGTAAGATTTTTAGTGAATTTTGGACTTTACTTAATATTTATGCCCCAAATGTAGATGATAAAACATTTATTTCTGATGCATTTTTATATTTGGGTCAGGCTAATAATAATGTTTTAGTTGGTGGTGATTTTAATTGTGTTTTGGAACCTTTATTAGATAAATTTCCGAAGAAAGTTAAGAAATCTAAAACGGCAGTTCAGGTTCAAGCGTTGATGAAAGATCTTAATTTAGTGGATATTTGGAGATGTCTTAATCCGACAGAGAAGGATTTTTCCTTTTATTCAACTAGAAATGAATCGTTTTCAAGGATTGACTTTTTTTTAGTATCGGCACATTTACAGGGGAAAATACAACAAGTGGAATATAAAAGTAGGGTGATTTCAGATAATTCTTTGTTATACTTTACATATGCAACCTCTGAGAAAATTCAGGTGGCCGATCATTGGAGGTTTAATACAATGTTATTAAAAAGTACGAGATTTATTGATTTTTTGAAAAAACAAATTAATTTTTTTTTAAATTCTAATTCTGTTCAAAGTACGTTTGTATTATGGGATGCTATGAAAGCTTATTTGAGTGGACAAATAATTAGTTATACTTCTAAAATAAAAAAGAATCGATTAAATCAGAGTCTTGAATTAGAGAAACGGATTGGTGAGTTAGAAAAGGAATTCCAGAAAGATGCTACAGAAGATCAGAAAATAGAATTATCTAGGTTGAAACTGGAATATAATACTCTACAATCTTATCAATTTGAATGTATGATTAATAGGACTAAACAATGATATTATGAATGGGGAGAGAACGCACATAAGGTATTGGCATGGCAATTAAAGAAAGAACAGGTTTCGAGGACTATTAACGCTGTTAGATGGAATTCGCATATCAATTATAAACCTCGTGAGATTAATGATGAATTTTGTTCATTTTATAAAAAGTTATATACATCTGATAGAAAACAAGAAAATGGATCGATTGATTTTTTAAAATCACAGTTGAATTTACTGACATTAGAGGATGTAGATATACAGGAGTTGGAAGCACCATTTACTGACTCGGAAATTAAAATGGCTGTGATGGAAATGCCGAACGGTAAATCGCCTGGTGATGATGGATTTTCGGTCGAATTTTATATAAAATTTTATGATGACTTCTCTACAGTGTTTGGAGATGTATTACGCCAGATTGGAGAACATTATGAATTGCCTGAGTCTTGTTCTAGTGCTTTAATTACAGTAATTCCAAAGAAAGATAGAGATCCTTTGAAAGTATCCTCATATAGACTGATTTCGTTCTTAAATGCAGATTATAAAATTATAGCTAAAATTTTAGTGAATAGATTGGCTAAATTTTTACCTAAGCTGATTCATATGGATCAGACAGGTTTCATAAAGAATAGATATGCCTCAGATAATATTTTACATCTGATTAGTTTGATTAATAATCTTCAGACCATCCAATGGTGATATCTTTAGATGCCAAAAAAACGTTTGATAGAGTTGAGTGGAATTTTCTGTTTAAAGCTCTGGAGAAATTCAAGTTTGGTCCTTTTTTTATTGGTTGGATTAAGACTTTATATAATAAACCGGTAGCTAGAGTACTGACGAATGGTTTGATTTTGGAACCGTTTAAATTGACCCGATCTACTCATCAAGGTTGTCCTTTATCACCAGCTTTGTTTGCGTTAGTGATCGAACCTTTGGCACAGTTGATAAGACAAAATACACAGATACAAGGTATGAAAGTTTTTGATGAGGAGTATAAAATTAATTTATTTGCTGATGATGTTTTGGTGCATCTAACAATTCCAGCTCAATCACTTTTATATTTGAAGGAGTGTCTGATGCAATATGGACGTCTTTCTGGATATAAAGTTAATTGGGGAAAAAAGCAAAATATTACCGATGAGTGAAGGAGATTATTCAGCTTATAAGAATATTCTTAATTTGAAATGGACGGATCAAATTAAGTATTTGGGTATAATTTTGGATGTTAATTATCAATCTTTATATAAATTAAAACTGATTTGATTAAATGGAAAGATTTACCTATTAACTTATTGGGTAGATTAAATACAATTAAGATGAATATGTTTCCACGTATGCAATATTTATTTCAATCTATTCCGTATTTACTTGATAATATTTTTTTTTGAGATTTGAATAAAATGGTTAGGGAGTTTTTATGGAGAGGTAAATTTTCAAGAGTAGCCTTGAATAAATTAACTTGGAAATATGAATTATGGGGACTACGTTTACCACATTTTCAAAATTATTATGAAGCAGCCCAACTTAAATTTATTAGTTCATTGATGGATTTGGAACGGCCTCCTAGTTGGGCCAAAATTGAGATGGCAAATATTTCTGAATTTGAAATACATCAATTTTTGTTTAGATGGAATGTAAATTTGTTGCTGCAATATAATGTGCCTATATTAAAACATTTAATGAAGTTATGGACAAAGAAAAAGAAAATGATAGGTTCTAGGAGTGAATTGTTGGCTTTGACTCCATTGTATAATAATCAGCTTATTCCTTTTTCAATAAATAATCGAAGTTTATTATATTGGAGATTTAAAGGTGTGGAAATTTTTGGGAGATTGTTTTAAAGAAGGTAAATTTTTATCTTTTGACCAGATGAGGGACAGTTATGGTATTGATAAGAATTCTTTGTTTCTTTATTATCAAATTCGATCTTTGGTAAAACATCTGTTTGGTAGATATATGCTTTTACCTGCAATGACTAAATTTGAGACCTTTCTTATGAAGGTACCAGAGAAGGGCTATATTTCATTTATGTATCAAATATTACAGGATGGTATGGATAAAAAGGGTTGGGATAAATCCAAAGGTAAATGGGAAGTGGATATCGGTTTTAATTTTTCCGAGGATGACTGGTTAGATATTTGTTATGATAGTGTAACTAGATTGATAAATGCACGCTATGCAATGATTAATTATAATTTTTTACATCAATTATATTTAACACCTGAAAAATTAAAAAAGTATGGTTTTCATGAATCAGATTTGTGTTTTAGATGTGGTAACTCTGTTGGAACTTTTTTTCATGCGGTTTGGTCATGTATATACAATCTTTTTGGAAGAAAATTCAATTCTTTCTAGAATACCTGTATAAGATTAAAATACCTTTAGATCCAACAGTATTTTTATTGGGTAGTTTGCAACCTTTGAATGCTTTGGGATTAGATAAATTTCAACTTGCTTTTGTATATTTAGCTTTATGTGTAGTGAAAAAATGTATTGCTAGTATGTGGAAAGATACGAACATGATTGATATTAATAGATGGCATAATGAGATGAAATATTGTTTAATAATGGAAAGAATTACATATGTTTCACGTGATAACTATACTTTTTTTGTTAATAAGTGGTTGCCATATTCAGAATATTTACAGTTTGATTTATGTGGATTAGATTTTAATATGTATACTTAATTTTTTCTTAATTTTTTTTCTTTTCTTTATGGTTCTCCTTAGGAGGGTTGGCTGAAGGGGGTTCTTTTTTTTTCTTTCTTTTATATATATATAAAATATAATGTTCATGTTTATGGTTTATTGTTATATATGTTACTTCTCTGTACTTTGAACAAATAAATAAAGTTTTTAAAGAAAGCAGTGCACACCTGTACTTAATTCTTTTGGCAAGCTTCACAATCTTTAAAACCCATTAATTGTAATCAGATATGACCTGCTCCAGATGAAAGAGGCTGGCGTCCGATGTAGGAAATGAGTTCAACTCAGAGGCCAGAGGTCTTTTGTAATTGTTGCTCATTTGGCATCCCTGGATGGGCTCATCTTGAGTTGAACTGCCCATCTAATTGTTTATATTTGCACAAAAGTTGGTTTCCCATGAACATCCATCTTTAGAAGTGTCTCTATAACCTCTGATCAGCCAACAATGAGATTATGGTTGATAGTTTTTCAGAATTATCTCAATAAAAAGTGGCTCAAATCTGTAAAAACTTCAGTTGAGGGCAGTATTCTGAGAGAGCATGCCAGAGAGGGTAAAGGAACCAAGGACGTAGGTAAATGAATTGCTGTTACTTGTGCATTATTACAATTAGAGGTTAAAGAGGAGGAAATTGGTCAATTGAAGCAACCATTGGCTAAGGATCAGGAAGCTAACGGGGAAGAAATGAACAATGGAAGCAGCAGTTGGAGAAGTCAGGATGAAGGTTGATGAAGATTAGGTGGACGAGTGCAGGGGCAGTAGCCAAATCGCATTCAAGATCAACAATCATCCATATATAGGTCTAAAGCAAGAAGCATTTTTTTTAAGTAACACAAAAAGTGGTGCTGCTTTTGATAATGAATCTAATCTCAACTAAACAAAGGGAAGAGGTAACATAGCAATAACATCTCAATGTTTCTGTTCATTTTTGAACTTTCCCCTCAATGCTAGTAACTCCTCAGTATGAAACCAGTAATAGTAGGTTATCTACATATTGAGTTTGTGACAGGTTATATTATATTTTATATTATATATAAATATGTTTTTAAAAGATAGATTTGGGGGGGATTAGTGTAGGGCAGTTTTACAAACTCTTTTAAAATGCAAGAGCTTTGCTGAAGCTCAATATTCAGGCTCTGGTTGGCTTTACAAAAGACAATGGAACTGCTTTGGAAGGAATTTCAAAAGCCGGTGCAAATGGATAAAGTCCGGGCTCAAGTGCTGATAAAAAAAATCTTTCAAGGATTGGATTTGGAGCCTTGGGAGGTGTTCTGGTTTTTTCAAGCAGAGAGAGGGAGAGAGAGGAAAGAAAACAGGATTATTCCCAGAGAGAGAGAGAGAGAGAGAGAGAGAGAGAGAGAGAGAGAACTGAGTTCTACAGTAGCTTTGGAGGCTGCAACATGACAAGCTGACAGGCTTGTTGAAAACCCCATTTTGAAGATGGGTTGTGAGTTCTGAGTTCAGTCTATTGAAAAACCCTTGTAGTCCTTACAAGAGGAAATGGCTGACTAGAGTGATGTAAGGGAAATGAGGAACTCTGTGGTGACCTGGAAGAAGAGGTTATAATTTAGAAAACCCACGAAGGGGCAAGTTTATTTGGCAAGACACTGAAGTGACTGATCAGAGGAAATCAATTTGTGTGAGCAACAAATATCTCTCTGAAATCAACAAGAACCTTCCTGAGTGGTAACCATTTAACTTTAAGCACCAGACCCTGGTGAAAATTCATAAATGTTAAATTCTGTGCACAGTATAAGAATTGCCTGATACCGGTGAACTTGGAGAAGTGAACGATTGGACTATTAAAGCAAAGAAATTTCTTGAACATATACATATTACATACACTTGCAGTTAGAATTAGAAGGGGGTTAAGTTGATAGTAACAAGTTAAAGTTTGATCCTGCTTTTATGTTTAAAGAAAATTAAAAGCAATTTTTGTTTAAGTTACCATTTGTCTTGGTAAATTTCTATTGCTGCTGGGTTTTGGGGTCCTCTGAGCTTGTAAAAAATTCAAGTTTATTATCATCTGACAGTACACATTGAACCAGACAAAACAGTGTTTCTCCAGACCATGGTACACAAACATATGTGCACAATACCCAGTGCATAATAATCACATATAGAAATAAAGATATAATTTAAAATAAGTATGGATATGAATATGTTAAAATGATTTAGTTGGTTTCAGATCATTGATCTCACAGACTGGACAGGGTGCGGGGAGAAGATTCTTTCCCCCAGCCTAACAGGCTTGAATTTCATGCATCTATGCCTCCTCCTCGATAGTAGTGGGTCAAAGATTCTGTGCCCGATGGAGCCTTTTATTACTGCGGTTGCTCAATTACAGTTTTTTTTTGTTATTTCTGTTATTTGTGTGACTGAAAATTGGGTCTCATAATGTATATTCCCATTTTGATCATCTTGGACTGTTTCATTTGCTTCACTTTACCCTTCAGCATAGGTGGGGTACTGACATGCATTTATAAGTCTCATTTTGATGATAGTTCCTTACCCGATGCTTTCCAGCTACTGTACCGCATAATGTTGCACCAAACAGGACACTCTCAACTGTGCTCCTTTAAAACGTTGTCAAGAATGGGGCCAGTAGCTTTGCCCTCCTCATCCTTCTTAGGAAGTGTAGGTACTGCTGTGCCTCCCTGACTAATGAGGAGGTATTGTGGGATGGTGATAGGTTGCCCATTACATGCACACCAAAGAACTTTGTGATCTTCATGACAGAAACTTTGATATATAATGGTGAGTGGCTGATCTTTGTCACCTGAAGTCCACAGTCATCACTTTTGTCCATGTTGGAACTCAGATCATTGTTCTTACACCATTTAGCAAACCTCTCAACCTCTGAAATGCAACTCATTGTTGTTACCGAAGAAGCCAACTACTGTTGATTCATCTGTAAAGTTGATGATTCTGTTTGAACTGAATCTGGCAGTGCAGTCGTGAATCAGCGTATGCAGTAGCCAGCTGAACACACAGCCCTGAGGTGCACCAGCACTCAGCACAATGGGACTCGAATTTTGCTGCTCGCTGGGACTAATTCTGGACTTTCAGTGAAGATGTGCAGAGCATGGTGGTGTGTCCCAGCAAGGACAATTTATCTACCAATCTGAAGTCGATGAACAGCAGCCTAGTTAGTGTACAAAGCATCATTCTCTTGGTGGGTCAGGATGGAGTGGAAGGTCAAGGCTATTGCAACATGTGTGGAATGGTTTGGACAGTAGGCCATCTGGAATGGGTCCAATGTTGCTGGAAGGAGCAATTGGATGTGTTGCATTACCAGTCACTCAAAGCACTTATTTCATTATTGTAGAGGTCAGTGCCACTGGGCATTAGTCATTTAATCCAATTATCTGGACTAATTAACCTAGACCTAGAATTAGGCACTCAAAATGGGAAAAAGATTGTAATCCCTTCACAAAACATTGGTGAAAAATAGAAGAAAATTATGAAAACCTTGTGTTAGACACGTCCAAGAATATTGTTGAAGCAAATTTGCACTGACACTGTTCAGCAAAGTGAAGAAACCAGAAAGCAGCATAGTAAAGTATCTCACTTGAGTATTTTTCATTGAAGTGTGAGTTCTATACCGTCTACACAAGCAGGATGGAAATGCTGTAGGGTGTACTCTCTTATGCTGTTTGTGAATAATGTAAATTACTATTATGGATTTTGCGGTTGCTCAATTACAGTTTTTTGTTATTTCTGTTATTTGTGTGACTGAAAGATGGGGTCTCATAATGTATATTCCCAATGTGATCATCTTGGACTGTTCCAATTTTCTCCATAGAAGCCATCGGTACTGTTTGATTTGTTTCACTTTGCCCTTTAGCATAGGTGCAGGCAGGATACTGACATGCATTTAGAATTCTCATTCTGATCATAGTTCCTTACCTCTTCAATTGCTAAAGGCCAGCCTACATCTTCTCCATCCTCAGCCTTTGCTAGATATGTGCAAATGAATCCCCTCTGAATACTGTTCTTGTTTTCCAATTTCCCAATGCATTTAGAATGATTGCTTCCCTAATCCCTTTCAACCTGATTGGCCTTATGGAGATGCTAACGTCATATATACAGTACAACCCCAATTATCCAAAATGGTCAGGTCCGGGCCTATTTCGGATAAACGATATTTTCAGGTAACTGGTCATTTTTTTAAAAACACCCCAGTAGCCACAGCAAATCATTTCTAGCAGTGTTTAAACCAAAACAAATAACAAGAGAAGGCTTTTTAAGTATAAAATAATGTTTAATTCTCACAAAAAAAAAACAACCTGAATAAAATTAGATAAATCCAGCACCAAAAACTCGAAATTCTACTCAGAGGTTTTTCCAAAATTCGGCTCAAATAAACTTTCAGCTGACTGAGGATTTCTGATTGTTTCGGATATCCACATTTATCCAAAAATTTTTGGAGGTGAAATGATGTCATTTCTGCTTCAAAATTTTTCGGATAACTGAGGATTTTGGATAATCCAATTATGGATAATCGGAGTTGTACTGTGATATCTAATTTTTCATTTTCTTCCTCTAATTTTCTTTGTTTCTTACCTGAGATTTGCTTCTCTCGATTTTCTTTTTCTGCTTAAATCTGAAACTGACATGTAACATGTTAATTTCTCCTTACTTTTCTCTTGTTCCCACAAGGATTTATACATTGATGTCTCAATTTGACTTTTCCAACTGTTGCTTCCATTTGTTCTTTTGTTTTCCTTTAGCTTTCTGATGTTTCTTAAACTGATGCTCTAATAGACTAATTTCCTTGCCATTAACCTCTAATTCTATAAATGCAGATACAACTACAATTCATTTACTTAAGTCCTTGTCTCTTTCTCCTTCACTGGTATGTTCCCAAAGCATATTCCCTAGGAATGTTGTCCTGAGTAAATCTTCCTCAACTAAGAGAGAAAGAGAGCTTATGGCACGTTGACCTTCATAAGTCAAAGTATCGAGTAAAGATGTAATGGTGAAGTTGCATTAGACAAATTTGGAATATTGTGTGCCATTTTGGTCAACTAACTACAGGTAAAATATTAATAAGATTAAAAGAATACAGAAAAGATTTAGAAGGATGTTGCCAGGACTTGAGGAATTGAGTTACAAGGAGATGTTAAACAGGTTAGGACTTCATTCCTTGGAGCGTAGAAGAAAAAGGGAAGATTTGAGAGAGGTGTATAAAATTATAATGGGTATAGATAGAGTAAATGGAAGTAGGCTTTTTCCACTAAGGTTAGGTGAGAGAAGAACTAGAGTACATGGGTTACGAGTGAAATTATAGAGCCACTTCTAAAATGGGTATCCATGGTATAACCCAATCATTAGTACAAATTTAAATAATTTAGATAGGTTGTTTAACTCAGAATTATTTTAAATCTCAATGATCCCAAATGTTGCCAAAATATTGCACACAAGACACACCAGACAATGATTTTGCCTTTTAACTGTATTTCTTTATCAGTACAATGTATAATACAAACTCAGAAAAGTATTAACCCTTTAATTTCTTAATTATTTTGGCTATCTTCACAATTTGAAAAAAAAAACACTACTATCCATTTAATCAGATATTACCTACACCAGTTGAATCAGGCCAGGTCCGATGTAACGGGTGGTCAGTTCAGAGGCATGAGGTCTTCTGTAATTGTTCTTCAGAGTTATTATCATGTAAGGCACCTTGCTTTGAAATTTCTTTAAACTTTCTGGATATTGCTTTAATTTTACAGCTATCTTTCTTCTTTGGCTTGGCTTCGCGGACGAAGATTTACGGAGGGGGTAAATGTCCATGTCAGCTGCAGGCTCGTTTGTGGCTGACAAGTCCGACGCGGGACAGGCAGACACAGTTGCAGCGGCTGCAGGGGAAAATTGGTGGGTTGGGGGTTGGGTTTTTCCTCCTTTGCCTTTTGTCAGTGAGGTGGGCTCTGCGGTCTTCCTCAAAGGAGGTTGCTGCCCGCCGAACTGTGAGGCGCCAAGATGCACGGTTTGAGGCGAGATCAGCCCACTGGCGGTGGTCAATGTGGCAGGCACCAAGAGATTTCTTTAGGCAGTCCTTGTACCTCTTCTTTGGTGCCCAAATTGAACAGCTTCTCCATGTATGTGCTTGTTCCACTTCGCAAATTATTATGGGATTTCATAATTGCTGTAGCCACCTGGACTACAGTCAGCAATGTTTAGTTTTGTTCCAGATCTCGAAACAATCTCTTTGCCTTTGTATCAGGATAGTAGGTGAAAATATTGACTGAGCTGTAAAGCTCCTAATTGCCACAGCTATCGTCTCACACTGACACTAAGCAGATGTCAGCCTTGACCTAGGTCTGCTTTTCTGTGGTTTCTAATTCTCCGATTTAACTCTTTCTTCTCTCATTTCTCTCATGAGTGAGTAAGTCCTGTGAAGTGGATTGGAATGCAAGTGTGGATTAGATGTCAGGTGGCAGATCCTGAGGCCACATCCCTCTCTTCTCAAGACACATGGCAATGCAGAGATTGTGCTGCAAGAGTCAACTCAGCCATGGCTAGTGAATCCTGAAATCCATGCCCCACAGAGTGTCTTGGTATTCTTTTGTCATCTCCTACTCAAAACTCCACAGATACAAATTGTGGGTATTCAGACTTCCATGATAAAAAGAGCTTTGCAACTAAGTCCAATTCAATCCCAATCTAACTGTGGAAAAATGATCACAGGTAAAACTGGAAATAGAAGATCAATGATCCATTCTAAACCTGCCAATGTCAACTATATCTTTGGTAGCAGCGCCATCTTTCAGAACAAGCCATAGCATATGTCAAGGACACTGCAATCTTTAAGTCAAGTACAACACAGTCTGAGCTTCTGACCCTCTTATCAGAAGGGATAATCTCCATTTACTCCTCTACTCACTTGCCACTGGCACTCTTTATCAAATCCAGACTTAGTTACTTCAGTGCTCTTCCACCAGCTTCCTCTCTTCACACTTTTGAAACCACAGCTCAGCAATTTGGATGCTCTTCAGAATCACTTGGGTCCTTGCTAATCTATATTGACTGCTGATCTCCCAATGCCTTGAGATCAAAATGATCATTTAACTCAATCTTTCTAATGCCTTCTAGACCCCTTGCTCTAGGTCTCTGTTGCCTCTCATTCTTTAGGAACCCATTGGATTTCAAGCTTTTGGTCATGATTCCCAACATCTCTTGGGTTTGATAGAGTTCCTGCTTCAGTAAAACACCTTGAATTGTTGTATTTCAGCATTAAATGAGTTGTATGATTGAGGTATGCTGCCTCTTTTTCCAAGTACGGTTAGTATAACAAGTGTAGAGAATAGTGCAGTGCTGTACACCTCCAGCAACCTAGTTTTGAATCTGGCACTGTCTGCAAGGAGTTGGACGTTCTCCCTGCGCCTATGTGGGTTTCCTCCAGTTGGTCTTCAAAACATATGGGGGTTGTAGGCTAATTGGCCCACTGGCTCGTTGGCTGGAAGGGCCTGTTGCTGTGCTGCATGCCTAAACTTAAAAAGTTTAAATTTAAAATACTGGGGCTATCACACAGCTGTGAATGTAATCATCCTTGAGATACAGATCTGAACAGATGTACTGCTGTTAGTGAATCGGAACAAATTCTGTGGCTTTATGCAACGCAGAGAGGAAAATTCTAGATTATGATATTGGGAGACCTTTCCAGAGGTGAACAATTACGCATTTTCCTGCCCAACTTCAATCATAAGGAGTGGAAAGCTAGTCCCGTGCCTATTTTAGTAACTATTCCCTGCCCCTCTGACTTCAGGAACACCATTATTTCTGTTCTGCTGTTTGTTCCTTCCAATATTTGAATGCCATAGTTCATTAACTTACAACATTTTGAAGGTATTCAGGAAAATTCCAGTTTGCAACAAGAATGAATGCAATTATGGACGTGTAAAGATGCGAGAACACTTTTGTGCAGGGGCAGGTACAACATAGGTCAGATGGTTTTTTTTCTGTGCCTTGGTGCATACTCATTTCTGGTGTGCACAAGATAGCATTCCTCTCACAAGGAAGTTCTTTATTAATAATTACAGCATGATGATAATCATTCCAGATATTGCTCAGTTCTTTGTCACTTGTACAGAAAAAAGGAAAAACATCTTCAGTATGATTTTCATGATAACAGAAAGGAAAATTAATTATTCCATTGAAAAACAATATTCAGTGCTGAAAAGTTTAAAAAAAGTAAAATAAAAAAAATTAAAACTCCTTTTTGAAAATTGTTTACAGTGTAGTTCAATGGCACAGCTTGTAACTTTCTAAATGTAACACATTGGAATAACAAATTCAGTATGAAAGTTAAACAAATTAATTTGCTGAGTGAGTTGATCAAAGTTTACAAAACACAAAAAATGATTTTGGTTCGAAGAAGCAAAATGAGCTAAAGAACCTGCAGTCTGGAAAACAGAGATACATCTTTAGAATGCCACTATTGAAGAATTTGGTTTATTCAAAAGGAGTCCCAAAGTCTCTATAACTGGGGGGTGGGGGTGGAAAGCTTAAAAATATCTCATTAGCACCATGTGCAGAACAACCAGTCACTTCATTTTTCATTACAAATAGTTTCACAGCAGTGAGGGAACAAATAGAAATTCAAACAAATAATATCAGAGTTAAAACTTGACCAAACTTGCTTAAACGAAACTGCTCTTGATTGTCACTTAGCTATTTGCCCCTGAGCTTGTGAGTTGTAAAGGTAATTAGCACACATCTTCTAGTTTTTCTATTTTTGGAGGACAATACCCAGTTGAAAACTGGGAAGGAAAGCCTATCTAATATTAACATGATTCATCGTCTTTGCTAGAATGAGTACCAGTTGTGATAGTAATTATACATCAATTTGGTTCTTAGCTTTTCTTTTTCTCAAGCTGTGCGCAGGTGTAGGTAACAACAAATAGAGCATGTAGTCAACAACAAATGATGGTGCATAGGAGAGAGGAATCCAAAACAGCTTGGCATCCCATCCAGCACTGTAACGAGTCCGTGGATACTTTGCTGTCAGAGCATGTTCCATGCAGTTCGTGACTTTTCCCAGGTCAGAGGAACATAGTGAGATCATTGAAAACCTTTGTACTTTAATATCTGCAATTTTTAAAAAAAACATTCACAGTTTATTTTGGAAAAGAAGTTCACAGCAACCTTGAAGAAACCTTAGGCCCGAAATGTCAGCAATATATCTTTGTCTTCTATAGGCGCTGAAAAGACCCGCTGAGTTCCTCCAGCATTTTGGTGCTTTTTTTTTTACAATCACAGCATCTGCAGCCTATCGCACAGCGATTTGGCCTCAAATAGAACAGATTGATTGTTCTTAGTTGAATAATAATTCTGCATACGTGCAATTGAGGTTTTAGCTTTAACAGCAAATAAAGCAGTCTACACCATCAAACTGCAAACAAAACCAAGCATTTAAAATTTTAAAACACAAATATTATCTAATCAATACACAAAAATGCTAGAGGAACATGGCAGGTCATGTAGCATTGTTTATGTAGCAAAGATACATACCCGATGTTTCGGGCCTGACCCGTTTGTCAAACATTATCTATGGGAATAACTGATTAGCAGGACATTAACTTTTAAAGAATAAATAAGTTGTCAAAAATATACTCACAATTATCAAAATATTTGGACCCATAATGTTGCCTGGTTTCAGGAGTGAGTCGTTCCCAGAGTTGTAGGAGATCTTTCTCAATTATTTCTAAGTTTGTAGTTTCTGTCTTAAAAAAGCCAGGTTCAATGATGCTAACTTTGATTCCAAAATGCTGTGTGTCCCTCCTGGACAGAAAATCATGTAGAATTAAATTGATCTGCTCTTCCAGATGTAACAGACACGCTACACAAGCATATTAAGATAGAAATGTTCTGCTGCTTGTTTTAACCATTTTGCTTCTCATTCTTTTGAGTCTCTAAACTTGGCATTGAATGGAAAATTCAGTATGAACGAGTGGTTCAAAGTGATCTAATATAGAGATTTATAATGCTACCATTCTCAAAAGATGCAGACTCTTCTTTTTAAAATTATAGAGCGCATTACAGCACACGGTCCTTTGCCTCTTCTTGGCTGTGCTGAACTATTTTTCTGCCTAGTACCACTGACCTGCACCCAGTCCATATCCTTCCCTTCCCCTTTCATCCAAATTATTCTTAAATATTAAAATTGAACCCATCTTCACCACTTCTGGAAGCTCATTCCACACTCCCACCACTCTCTGTGTGAAGTTCCCCCTTATGATCCCCCTAATCTTTTCCCCTTTCTCCCATGTCCTCTGGTTTGTGTCTCACCTACCCTCAGTGGAAAAAAGTGCATCCAGCTGCAGCTCCTGACAAGCCAGGCGAAAAAAAAAGTTTAACCTTTTATTATAACTCAGTTCCTGAAGTCCAGGCAACATCCTAGTAAAACTTCTCTGCACTCTTTCAATCTTATTGATATATTTTCCTGTAGTTAGATGATCAAAACTGTGCATAATACTCCAAATTTGGGCTCAGCATTCAACCTTACCATAACATCCAACTTCTATGGTCATTACTATGCCAAAAACTCTCTTTACAACCCTCTCTACCTGTGATGCCACCTTCAGCAAATTATGTATTGTGGCAGCGCACTCTCTCATGGCGAACTGGCCCCGCGTGTGACGTCACGTGGCAGGGCAGCCATGGGAAGATGGCGCTGCCAGGGGTTCTCCCTGACTCAAACCTTCCTCTCAGCGTGTGCCTCAGGCAGTGATTATGACATCACCACACACGTGGTGACTGCGCCAGTGCTGCCCTTAAAGGGGCGTGCGCTAAATTCAAATAAACAGTTGTTAACTACCCTCAACATGGTGGCTGTGCTTTCTTCAACTGCGCAGAGTGACACAGTATCTGTATTCTCAGATCACTCTGTTCTATTTCACTCCTCAGTGCCGTGTACATCCTTTCTTGATTTGTCCTCCAAAATGTAATATCTCATCTGCATTAAATTCCATCTGCTATTTTTCAGCCCATTTTTCCAGCTGGTCCAGGTCTCTCTGCAAACTCCCCGGAGCTGCACTAGAAAACCTTTCCACAAGGATATTAGCCCCCACCCCCCCCCAGTTCAGATGCAAATCGTCACATTGGAATAGGTCCCACCTTCCCTGGAAAAGAGCCCAATGGTCCAGAAACCTATTAAGCTGCATTATCTTCCTATTTCTAAACTCACTAGCATGTGGCATGGGTAGCCATCCTGAGATCATAACGCTGGAAGTCCTGACCTTTAAACCATACCCTGAACTCTCTGCAGGACCTCATCACCCATGTCATTGGTCCCTAGATGGAGCATGATATCTGGCTGCTCCCCTTCCTCCTGAGAATATCTTGAACTCAATTTTTTGATATCTCGGATGCTGGTACCAGGGTGGCAACATACCATCCAGGATTCTCAATCTCTTTCACAGAACCTCTTAACTGTTCCCCTAACTGTGGAATCCCCTATCACTAAAGCTCGCCTCATCTCCTCCTTTCCCTCTTTAGCCACAAGACCAGACTCCATGCCAGAGACCTGATCACCTTGGCTTATCCCTGGTAAGTCAGTTCCCCCCCCACCCCAACATTATCCAAAATTGTGTACTTGTTATTGAGGGAAACAGCCACAGGGATGCCCTGCACTCCTTGCCCTGGCTACCATTCCCATTGTCGATGACTAGAGGAAAAATGTATCTCAGATAAATAAAACCTGCCCTTACCTCAGTCTCTTTTTGCCGAAGCCTCTTCAGCCAAAACCTTACCACTCTGATCTAGCCCACTCACTTGAGCCAAAACCTTACCACTCTGATCTAGCCCACTCACTTGAGCCAAAACCTTACCACTCTGATCTAGCCCACTCTGACTCAGTTTTGGGAAACATTGATTTGCTCAATGAGAAAACTGCATTTATATGGTAGCTTTAGTGAGAAACATGATTAACTGGAGAAATTAAAGAGAATGCAATTCCAAATTAAAGAGTTAGAAATGTCCCAGGACAAACAATGAGCCTAAATATTGGGAGTGTTATAGAATTCAATGAAGGATGACCAAGAAATTGATAGAGTAGTGGAAAACAGAGCATGAAAGTAAACTAATGAGAAATAATTTACAGTATATCATCTTCTATTAATGCAAAAATCAGAAGATTCATGAGAAAAGTTAGAATCTGTCTCTTGGAAGCAGACTGAAAATTTATAATGGGAAATAAAGAAATGACAGTAGAATTAAACTAATGCTTAGTGTTTGATTTCCCAGAAGAAAACACAAATACACTAAAGTACAAAGATGTTGGTGTCTTACTACAATTATTCAAAGCTTTAATGAGAACTCAACCTGAAATATTAAGTGCACTTTTTCTTCTTGCTTAAGAAGAACTTATTGGCCTCAGGGAAATTGTGGTAAAGATTCAGTCAGGTGATTCCTGGGTTGTCTGATCTGTCATATAGCATGTGTTTGAATAGACTAATTCTCTACTCTTTAAAGTGTAGAAGAAACCTCATTGAACCATATGGAATTATTCTGGGGTTACCAGGAGGAGGATTCAAGATCCAGGCCTCACGGTCACAAAATAAAGGAATTCCCTCCCTCATGCAGAATCTTTTGGAGTTCTCTACCCTGGCGTGCTGTGGAAGCTCAGTTATTTAAGGCATTCAAAACTGAGATCCATAGATGCCTAGATTTTGGATGAATCAAGGGTTATAAGGATTGGGAAGGAAAATGAGGCTGAGGTAGAAAATCAACCATCAGGATAGCTAAAAGATGGTCACAAGAGGATAATGTCTTCCACGAGTCAGCGAATTGGTTGGTGTTCAAAGCTTAGCTGAGAATCTGAATGGTTACACCAGGGCTGTCACAGACTTTATCAAAACAGCTGTGGGTGAGGGTATCCCTGGGTTTTCCCCAACCAGAAGCCCTGAATGAACAATGAAATCCAGAACCTGCTAAGAACCAGCATTAAAGTCTGGAGTTCCAGATCAATACAGAAGGAGTAGGTATGATCTACAGAAAGCTATCTCAAGAGACACTGAACAGCTATGGCAGGGCCTAAATGCCATAACCTGCTACAAAGCCATACCCGATGAAGTAGTAAACATCAAAGCTTTGCTCCCAGAGGGGATCAATGCTGTCTATGCCTGATTTGATGACAGTAAAAGTGACGAACCATCACTCTGTCCATATCTGAGGATGGCGTGCATGCTGCCTTCAGGAGAGTGAATTCAAGGAAAGCATCCGGCCTGGAAGGAGTACCTGGCTGAGTATTAAAAATCTTTGCTGACTAACTTACAAATGTATTTGTGGCTATCTTCATTATCTCAATCCAGCAGAGCATGGTATCCATCTGTTTCAAACAGGCGACAACCATGAAGAGTGTGGTAACCTGCATTAATGACTATCGACCAGTAGCACTTACATCAACAGTGATGAAGTGTTTTGAAAGACTGGTGATGAAGGATATTAGCTCGTCTGAGTGGCAACATGGATACGTTCCAATTTGCCTCTCGTAGCAACAGGTCTATGGCAGATGCCATCTCACTGGCTCCACACAAAACCCTGGAACACCTGGACAGCAATGCATTCATTAGGATCCTCTTTATCAACTACATTCTGGCATTTAATACCCCTCAAAACTGATCAGCAACCTCCAGGACCTGGGACTCAACAGCCCACTATGTAATTGGATCATGGATTTCCTCATCTCCAGACCATAATCAGTGAGGGTTGGCAGGAACATCTCCTCCACTATCTACTTCAATACCGAAGCACAACAGCACTGCATTTGTAGCCCCCTGCTCTACTTATTTTACACCACGACTGTGTGGCTCATTATGAC
Organism: Narcine bancroftii; assembly: GCF_036971445.1. Classification (NCBI taxonomy): domain Eukaryota; kingdom Metazoa; phylum Chordata; class Chondrichthyes; order Torpediniformes; family Narcinidae; genus Narcine; species Narcine bancroftii. Next base: position 287,372,047 of record NC_091472.1, read on the forward strand.
AATAACACCATCTTCAAATTTGCCGAAGATACCATGGTAGTGCGTTGTATAAAGAAAGATGATGAGTCAACATACAGGATGGAGATTGAAAGCTTGGCTAAATGATTCACTCCTAACCACCTTGCCCTCAATGTCAGCAAAACTAAGGAGATGATTGTTGACCTCAGGAAAGGAAAGCCAGAGGTAAACAATCCAGTGATCATTGTGGATCAAAGGTGGAGAGGGTGAGCAAATTTAGGTTCTTGGGAGTCACTCTCTCAGAGGTATTTTTCTGGACTCAACACACCAATGGCATCATGAAGAAAGCCCATCAGCACGTCTACTTCCTCAGGAGTTCGTGGAGATTTGGTATGACACCAGAAACCCTGGCAGAAATTTACAGATATATGGTGAAAATTGTGTTGATTGGCTGCATCATGGTCTGGTATGGGGACATGAATACTCCTGAGCGTAAAGCCCTCCAAAAAGTAGTGGACACAGCCCAGCACATCACAGGCAAAATCCTTCCCACTATCGAGAGAATCTACAGGGAACGGTGCCTTCAGAGAGCAGCAGCAATCATCAAGGATCCACATCACCCAGCACGCGCTCTGTTCTTGCTGCTGCCATCAGAAAAGAGGTATAGGTTCCACAAAACTACACCACCAGGTTCAGGAACAGCTGCTACCCCTCCACCATCAGACTCCTCAATAACAAACTCAATCTGAGAGACTCATTTAAGGACTTTTACTTGTGCATTTTATTGATTTAAAAAAAAATTCTCTCTGTATTTCACAGTCAGTTTGTTTACATTTGTTATCTGTTTACTGTTCTTTATTTGTTTTTATGTATACACTGTGTGCAGTGTACTACCAATAAGTGGTAATTCTGCCACGCCTGCAAAATAAAAGAATCTCAGGGTTGTATGTGATGTCATGTATGTACTCTGACAAGAAATCTGAAATCTGAAAGCATCTTGTGGAATGATAGTGTAGGTTTGAGAAGTTAAATGGCTTCTGCTTGGACCTATTTCTTAGATTTTTATTTTTTTATGACCTACAACCTTTGGGTTTTTTTCAGTAAAATAAACAGTAAAAACATGTAGAAATTCTGGAATCATTTGTAATTGAATGCTTTTTTTTACTGGGATACTGTTCTTATGTGTAAGTTGTTTTACTTTAATGGAAATATAGGATTTTAGAGAGTTAGGAGAGAGACTGAAGGGGAGCACATTTGGATTATTCCTGGTGCCACATGGCTAGTGAGATCAGGCCCTGGTGCGTTTAATGGGATCGGGCCCTGGTAAGTTTAGTGAGATCAGGCCCTGGTGAGTTTAGTGGGATCGGGCCCTGGTAAGTTTAGTGAGATCAGGCCCTGGTGAGTTTAGTGGGATCGGGCCCTGGTAAGTTTAGTGAGATCGAGGACTAGGGAGTTTAATAAGTTCGTGCCCTGGTGAGTTTAGTGGGATCGGGCCCTGTTGAGTTTAGTAGGATCAGGCCCTGCTGAGTTTACTGGGAGCAGGCCTGATGAGTTTAGAGGGATTGGGCCCTGGTGATTTTAGAGGGATTGGGCATTGCTGAGTTTAGAGGGATCAGGCTTCTGATGAATTTAATGGGAGCAGACCTTGATGAGTTTAAAGTAGAGCCAGTGGCCCAGTTTTGACAACGAATAAATGGAATTACCAAACAATCCGAAACTTATTTGATTTTTGCAATACTGCTGTTTAGCTTACTTGTTGCATACATTAACTCCTCTAATTTAAACTGTCACTACGTTTTAAAATAAAATAAATGTTTATTTATTTATTTTAAAACCTGGTAACCTTACTGGGTACTGACCTTAAACTGTCCGAAAAAGATTCCACTCCACATTTGGATATGCAATAGCCACCACCAGCAAATGAAATTCGGCCCATCACGCTGGCAACATTCACAATCCTTCCCCTTGCCTTTTTCACCAGTGGCAGTAAATGAAGAGTAACATTAATAAGTCCAATTAGATTAACATCCAAAACTTTGTTAAAGTCTTCTACTGTCAGCCATTCTGTTAGTGCAATTGGATTTGCTCGTCCAGCATTGTTCACCAAGCCCCAGAGACCTGTAGGTTGTATTGGTAATATTCAATGAAACTGGGTTGATTGTGAAGGCACATATCATTCATTTTCATAACATTGATTTTAAAAATTGATTAACATAATGTAGTATCATCTCCTATGACGGTCTCTTCTGTGCTGATGGCTGCATGTGGATTTTTGTTCTAAATGATAATAAAAAAGGCTTGGCATGTCCCCAGAATAAATAGACTAAATTCTCGCACTAATTGATGTTCATAATAGACTTTGGGAGATAACATTTCTACATTAGGGTGCACATAATTGACTATTTCCAGCATTTTCTGATTTTATCCCAGAGCTTGGTTTGCTCTTTCTCTGGCATTATTAACATGTGCCAGCTCTCCAAGAGATTTGTGCATCTGATGACATTTTCGGCTGAACATAACAGATCATTCCCACTTCACTCTGTAGTTCAGAATGATATCATTGAAATTATCGTGATCTTTAAGCAAATGGCTTTATTTATAGTGTTATCACCATGTCATATCCTAAATTCTTTCTCAAAGAGATAGTGTTTTTATTCACCCAAGTGATTTTAAAAAACAATAATGAAATGCTCTGCATACAAAATAATTTTTTGAACATTATTTGATTTTAAAAACTTTTTTTTAATAGTTAATCTTCCACTGGAGGACTTAAATCAACAAAGTAGCTGATAAAATACCATGTGGTTTCTATAGTGACAGTCTGTACAATGGTATTAGTGGAAGTGGATTAATCAAGTGTCTTCATATTATTGGAAATCTGATATTATTCCAAAAAGCTCTTTGGGTTCAGTGTTATTGTGATTCACTCTTGATGACTTCCCTGTCAGAGCTGGATCACATGGCCAAGAGGACTGACATTATTTAGCAGCAAAAAAGGAATTTGTTCACACATTTGTTGCTGATCATTATGACCTAGAGCTTCCCCCCTAAACTCACATTCTACCTTAAGCAATCCCTATGCCATAGGTACTCTCTGATTAGTACAGGATTGCTTAAGACAGGGGTTCCCAACCTGGGGTACATGTACCCCCAGTGGTACCTTTGCACTTTTCAGAGGGTACGTTGGGTCTGAGAGAATAACCACTACTGTACAATACATGGTGTGGTAATCTGCAGTCAGATTGCACAATGTTGTGGTTTTTTTTAATCTTTAATTTTTAGGGGTACACAGAGACCTCTAAAAATGCCCAAGGGAATGAGTGGGAAGGGAAGGTTGAGAATCTTTGCTCTAGACCCAATAGTTGCTGAAATATTTTGCTTGAGGAAAATTGTCAATGGCTCATTTCCTTTGGAGTTATAAAACCATGCACATAACGAATCAATGAGGTACAATTAAAACGGCGGTTTTCAAACTTTTTCTTTCCACTCACGTACCACTTTAAGTAATCCCTTACTAATCACAGAGCACTATATGGCATATGGATTGCTTAAGGTGGAAGGTGAGTGGAAAGAAAAAGTTTGAAAACCACTGATCTACTCCATGTGTGTTATGCAGTCAAGGAGCCTTCATAAAAGGAAGAAATAACTTTCAATACATTTATTTTAAATATATCTTACCATTTTATTTTATATTTTATGAAATTGCAAAACTGTATTTAATCACTAAAAATTGCTTCAGAACTGGTTTTTCATTTCTGATTTTATTGCTCTCTTAAAAGGATATGTAATCACTGAAGAGAAAGGGTCAAAAATTCTTTTATTATTGTTGCATTCACAAGTTAGCTGGAACTTTGGAAACAGTGATGTCCTGTACTTGTGAATCAGCAGGCCAGGAAACAAAAATTCCACATGAGAGTTCATCGTTAAAAACCAGGTATGTGTGGATCGCTTCATTTAGTTTGTAAACTAAGAGTTGAATGCTTCAAGGCAACTCGTATCCATCTTCTCAAAATAATGAATGGTTAATGAATACTAGCCTTGGAAGTCATTTGAGAAAAGAACACCTTAATGGTGACATTCTGATCTTCATCAATTATTCTTCATTCAGGAAATTAATATTATGGTCAAAGATTTAAAATGTGCTCTGAAATCCATTCTGTAAAATGCATGCCTCCGCGTCCAGTGAGGCAATCTAGAACCAGCTAGGTTCATTTTAAATATTAACCTTAACTAAAAGATCTCATCTATCCCATTGTCGAAATGAGTTTTAAAAAGAAACACCACAGAAAAAGATCGGCAGACCCTGTAAATTGAAAAATAGAGAACAGCAATAGGTTTTTATCTAATTCTCTTACCTTGGTCTCCAACTTCTTTTTGCACAAATTCCACTGCTTTCTGAATGTTATCCTGGTTGGTTACATTCAGCCTAACTGTCTTCATTTTGGGTGAGCAGTCTGCCTTTAGTTCCTCTGCTCCACTTGCTGTGAAACATGCAGCAATGACATTAAATCCTCGTTTGTCAAGTTGCTTCGCCAATAAGTTCCCAAATCCAGTGTCACATCCAGTAATGAATACATATTTCTCCTGGATATTTTTGAGTCGAAAGTTGTCTCTAATTAACCAGCAAAGGGAGAAGAGGATAACGATTCCCAGAACTGATGACTGAAGTGGAGATGTTTGGAACACCTAACAGAAGCACAAGAATGTGTCATGTATTGTTAATCTATGGATCATTACTTTTTAAAATCTTTAATTATTAGAGAAAATGCATTATCTGTAAAAATGCAGAGTCAACCTGAATATCTAGATTTCATATTTTATCATTATAAAAAAAATATTAAAGTCATCATGAAGACCTTTTATATACTATATATTAATGACCAAGAAAAAAAATTAGAAAAGAAGAAAGACAAATGGAAAGAGAAAGAAATAAATATAAAGGGAAAGAAAGAACTAAAAAGAGAAACAGAAAAGCAGGCTAGAAAAGGAAATTAAAAAAGAGAAAACAAGAGGGAAATAAAGAGAAAACAGGAATAATAAAAGGGAAAAAAATAAAAATAAAAATACGAGAAAGGATAAAGAGAAAAGTAAAGAAAATGATAGAATGAGGCAGAGAGCAAGTGAAGAAAGAAAAAAAGAGCAAGAAATTGAGAGAGAATGTGAAAGAGTGAAATAAATGAAGAACTAACCAACTTGCTTGCACAATCTCATTTCTTTGATGATCTCAGAACATCCCAAAGCTCCTGAATCCATCAGAATGTATAATTACACAATATTCAGAGATATGGGATGGCAACAGCACCAGATTGGTTGTGAGATAATGTAGTGTCCTCTTATGCACTATAGTCAATGAAGGTGTCTGGTTGATTGGGGACTGGTTAGTTAGACAAGTGGTTAGGAGGTTCTGTGGATCAAAGCTCCTGGGTGGTATGTTGCCTCCCAGGTGCCAGGGTCAGGAATGTCTCTGATCAGGTTCACAGGATTCTGGAGGGGAAGGACAAACAGCCGGATGCTGTGGTCCATGTGGAGACCCATGACATGGATAGGAGAAGAGATGAGGTCCTGAAGAGGGAATATAGGGAGTTAGGAAGGAAGTTAAAAAGCAGGACCTCAGAGGTGGTGATCTCAAGATTGCTGCCAAAGAGGGTAGGAACACAAAGATGTGGTAGATGATGGTGCAGGGGTTCAGATTTGTGGATCATTGGGAACTTATCTGGGGAAAGTTTGAGCTGTGCAAAAAGAATGTGCTACACCTGAACTGGAGGAGGACCAATATCTTGGTGGGCAGGGTTTAAACTAGTTTGGCAGAGGGGTGGGAATCAGAATGTGAGGGCAGAGATTAGGGTAGAAGGACAAAAGCGTGATGCTATGTGCTCTGAGTTGGAAAGTAAGGACAGGTAGGAGACAAAACATAAAGGCAGCCAGTTAAAGGGTTTGAAATGTGTCTGTTCCAATGCTAGGAGTATTAGGAATAAAGGGGATGAACTTAGAGTATGGATCAGTACATGAAATTATGATTTTGTGGCTGTTACTGAAACTTGGCTGGTGGAAGGGCAAGATTGGTTGATGCAGGTATCTGGATTTAGGTGTTTTAAAAAGAATAAGATGGGAGGTAGAAAAGGGGATGGGGGAGTAGCATTACTGGTCAGGGATCATATCATAGCTACAGAAAGGGAGGATACTGCAGCGGGAGTGTCCATTGAGACAGTGTGGGTGAAAGTCAGAAATAGGAAGGGAGCAGTTGAGGGCTTATCTAAGAGAGAAATTAGGACCAGAAATGATTTTAAAAGACTGATTAAATTTGGAAAAAAATTATGATTGATGGAATGATTAAAAAGTTTATTTCAATTGCATATATATTATTACAAGAACAGACGCCGAAAGTAGGTTTGTTCAACTCAAAAGAAAAATGCGAACAATATTTAGAGATCACCAAAGAATAAGAAGATTGGCAAATTTTGTGTAAAGAAGTTATGGCAAATACTATTAATGTAAGATATAGATTACTTTTTAATAATTTTTTTTACATCCTTAGAAATTAAATAGATGGAGATCGAATTTATCGGATCAATGTTTTAGATGTGAAATAGAAATTGGAACCTTTTTTCATTCTATGTGGTCTTGTACAAAGATTAATACTTTTCGGGTTTCTATTCATAAGCTTTTACAACAGATAATGCGGGTGAATTAAGGAGAACCCCAAGGCATTCTATGCGTATGTAAAGAAGAGGATGGCGAGAATGAAGGTGGGGTCACTAAAGGATAAGGGAGGCAACATGTGCCTGGAGGCAGAGGAAGTTACCATGAATGAATGCTGTGCATCAGTTTTCACAAGAGAAAAGGATCTTGATTGTGGTGAGGTCAAAATTGAACAGGCCTGTGTGCTGGACAATGTAGAGATTAAGGAAGCAGAAGTGTTGGATCTTCTTAAAAACATCAAGATTGATGAGTCCCCAGGGCCAGACGTGATATACCCCAGGCTGCAGTGGGAAATAGAAGAGATTGCTGGGGCAGTACCTATGATCTTTGAATCCTCTTTGACTGCAGAGGAGGTGTCGGAGGACTGGAGAATAGCAAATGTAGACCCCTAGTTTAAAAAGGTAATAGGGAGAATCCTGGGAATTATAGATCAGTGAGTTTTACATCAGTGGTGTGGAAACTAATGGAGAGGATTCTTAAGGATAGGATCTATGAGCAGTTGAAGAAGTGCAGTCTACTCAAGGATAGTCAGCATGACTTTGTGAAGGGAAGGTCATCCCTTGTGAGTCTAATTGAGTTTTTTGAGGAGGTAACAAAATAAATTGATGAGAGTAGGGTGGTAGATTTTGTCTGCATGGATTTAGCAAGGCATTTGACAATGTACCCTACAAGAGACTCATCCAGAAAGTCATCAGTCATGGGATCAGTGAAATTTGGCAGTGTGGGTAAATAATTGGCTTGTAGGAAGAAAGCAGAAAGTAGTAGTGGAAGGAAAATATTCTGCTTGGAGGTCGGTGACAAGTGGAGTGCTGCAAAGATCTGTTCTGGAACCCATGCTCTTTGTGATTTTTATAAATGACCTGAATGAAGAGACGATAGGATAGGTCAGTAAGTTTGCGGATGACACAAAGGTTGGAGGAGTTGTGGAAGGAGCTGAAGGTTGTCAAAGGTTACAAGAGGATATAGACAGGATGCAGAGTTGGGCAGAAAAGTGGCAGATGGATTTCAATTTGGATAAGTGTGAGGTGATGCATTTTGGAAGGACAAACCAGAAGGCTGAGTACAGGGTTAATGCTCATTTACTTAAGAGTGTGGATGAACAGAGGTACCTTGGGGTTCAAATCCATACATCCCTCAAGGTCACCACACAGATTGATAGGATAGTTAAGAAGGCCTGCGGGATGCTGGGATTCATTAATAGAGGGATTGAGTTCAGGAGTAGAGAGTTCATGTTAGAACTCTACAAATCTTTGATAAGACCTCACTTAGAGTATTGTGTTCAGTTCTGGTGACCTCGTTATAGGAAGTGGAAGCTATGGAAAGGGTTCAGAGGACATTTATCAGGATGTTGACTGAATTGGGAAACCAGGTTAGCAGAACTGGGACTTTTTACTAGAGAGGCATAGATAGGGTGGATAGCCAGTGCCTGTTTCCTAGGGCAGGAACAGCAAACACCAGAGGACATGTGCAAAATTAAGGGAGGGATGTTTACGGTTAAGTTTTTTACACAGAGTTGTGGGAGCATGGAATGCCTTGGCAGAGATGGTGGTGGTGGTGGCTGAAACACTGGGACATTTTAGAGACTCTTAGACATGTGGATGAAAGAAAAATAGAGGGTTATGGTGTAGGGTGGGTTTAGTATTTTTTTTAGCAAGGAATATATGGGTCAGCACAGCATTGAGGGCCAAAGGGCCTGTACAGTGCTATATGTTCTATATTCTATTCCTAATCTGGAATGGATGACTTTTCAAAATCAATATCAATCCATAGAATGAAGAGTGTAATGCAAGAGAACAAACTAAATCCAATGTAAAATCTTCTTACACTTAGGTTAGAGCAAGCCTACTAAGGCTGGTGCAAGTTTCATGTAGATGGGACAAAGTGAATCCAAATAATTGATCGCAGACTAAATAAGGACTCATAGCCAGGCTAAATTTGGGCAAGGAAACATTTTCCTGAATGTTACATTTTTACCTTCCATGTGTGATAATGAACCAGCAGTCCTCCATGGTGAAAATAAAAGAAATTGTGAAAGTGGACAGAATATACTCTGGGTAGGGGGCTTAAAACATCTCCTACAGCAAGAGTGGCTTGGTGGCAATGTTTGTGACCAAACTAGCAGAGTCTTGATACAGCTGCCAGATTATATCAGTTGTAGATTGCGAGGGAACCAACAGAAAAGATAAACAAACTCATCCCCACTGATCTACCTGAGGAAGAGAAAGAGGCCACTGTGTCCACGATAGCAAGATTACAGAACGTACTCTCTCTTCGATGGTGCCTATGTCCAAAATCAAGAGTGACTTTGTAAAACCAACACCAACGATACTGTTCAACCATCTGTAATGGTGGCTGTGAACCCATTAGTTTGTCGTAGATGTGCAATGTACCAAAATACTGGAGAAACTCAGCAGGTCACATAGCATCTAGAAGAAGTAAATGGTAACCAATGTTTTGGACCTAATCCCTTCTTCAAGTTATGAGCAGACACTCGAACAGAGAGATAGATGGAGGGGGGAGGAGACGAGGGAAGAAGGAGCAGGGGGAGGAGCACAGGCCAACAAGCAAGAGCTCATAGGTGGATACTGGTGGGATGGTAGAAGAGAAAAGGCTGAGAAGTAATGAGGGAGAGGGCAGCTCTCTGATAGAAGAAGGAAGGGGTGGGTAGCTGGAGTATAGGAGAAAAATGAATAGGGAAAGAGAGAAGGTTGGGGCAGGGGACAGGATACCAGTCATAAATCTCAACCTGTGGGAAGAAGCTATTTCTCAGTCTTGCAGTCCTGATTTTGATGATCCTTTACTTTCTTCCAGATGGAAGGTCAAAGATGGTGGGTGGAAAGGGTCCTAAAAAATTATTAGAACTCTATTTGATGTCATCATTAGAGGAAAGGGAGACCCCAGCGATCTTCTCGGCTGATTTGATGATTCTCTGTATTGACTTCCAGTCCAATGTCTGCCCCTACCACACGAGGAGAAGTCAGACAGGACACTCTCAAATGTGCTTCTGTAAAATGGGGGATGGTAATCATGACCTCCTCATCCTCTTTAGAAAGCATAGGCCTGCTGTGCCATCTTGACTAATAAGGCAGAGTTGTGGGTCCAGGATAGGCCATCCTTTATATCCACACCAAGGAACTTTATGCTCTCCATTCTGTCCACGACGAACTGGTTGATATGTAATGAAGAGTGTTCGGCCTTTGTCCTCCTGAAATGCACAATCATCTCCTTTGTCTTGTCAATGTTGAGACCCAGATTGTTGTTCCCGCACCTTTTTACAAGCCACTCAAACTCCTATCCATAAGCTGACTCTTCATTGTTGCCAATGAGGCCTGGTAATGTTGTATCATCCACAATTTGATCACTCTGTTAGAACTGAATCTGGCAATGCACTCATGGGTCAGCAGCATGAACAGTGGGGTGAAGACACAGCCCTGAGATGCGCCAGTGCTCAACATAAGGGGACTTGAGATTTTGCTGCTGACCTGATCATTCTAGATTTAGGGAGCATAGGTTTGAGGAGAGAGGAGAGAGATTTAGGAGGGACTGTCAGGCAATCTTTTAGTCAGAGGGTGATCCATATCTGGGATGCGCTGCCAGAAGAAAATGTAGAAGTGGACACATTAACAAAGTTCAAAAAAATATTTGGACATACTGATAGACAGGAAGTGCTTGGAAGGATACAGACCAAATGCAGGCAAATGGGACTAGCCGAGAATGCCAATATGAACTAGTTAGGCTAAAGTTCCTGTTCATTGCTGTGTGACTCCATAGGCATTTTTATGGTGTAACGTCACCTTGAAGGCGACTCAACGAAAAGAAAAAAAGTTGAACTTACCTTTTTTATGGGGAAGGCCTTTAAGGCGGATCCAGTGTTCTTTCTCACTGAGCAGCGTTGGGAGCCATCTTCCAGAGCTGAGGCAGGCAGGGCGAGTGGTGCAGTTGCGTCACCCGTCGCCATGATGTCATCCATATGCACCAAGAATAGAAAGTGGCCTGTACCCAAAATGGTGACGGAAGAGCATGTAAGAGCGTTGGTGGAGATCTGCTCAAGCAGTCTTAGGACCTGGGCAGATCTCCTGCACAACATGATTAGCTATATTAAATTTTTAAAAACCTGCACCTGGGTTGCAGGCTGAGGACATCATTGAGACGTTATTAGCCCATCTCTTTGCAGCCTCTTCAGAGGCATTGCCTTCATTCAGGTGGTGGAGCGGCCTCACTCCACCCCTAACTCTGTTCCCACCCTCCAGACGGATTGGCTTTCACCTCCTGAATTTGCCCTTGGAGCTTTCATCAGGGTAAATTAAGTGATGTAAAGGCAGAGAATATCTGCCTTTATATTTGTTTTTTATTACCATAAAAAGGCCTTAGATTCTATTCTACCATGTAAAGTCTGACATCTTCAAGATCCTGGGCCTCAATGACCAGAAACTCAGCTGGACCAGCTATAGAAATTCTGTGGCCTCAAGATTCCTTTATTGTTGCGTAATATTACGAGATTTTCTTTTGCTTGCAGTAAGGCAGATAAAGCGGCGCGATTAATATTGCCCAGTGCCCACTTACACAAGAGAAAGAAAAGTAAGAGAGAGCCCCTTCAGTCTGTGGATTTGCCTCCAGCGCTCCCGTAGCTGGTTCAGCCGCACAGACCTCTGTTCGATTCATTGACAACCTGAGCTCCAGATCCAAACCTCTGTACGATCAGTAAACCTTCAGTGCTCAAGGCTTTTCAGGAGCCCTTCTTGCTCTCAGCACACTCTCAAATCCATGATTCAATACCTTATTCCCATGAGCCAGTCTCCAGCATCACACAGCCCATGCCTGCATGGGAATTTAATTCGTCTAAAGTACTGTGGCGGAAGGGTTATAAATTTGCTTTTCGATATCCTGCTTTTTTAAAAGTCTTTTATCGTAACTTTCAATCTCAATTTTTTTGAGAATGATCATGATGCATTAATTTTTGCTAATTTGTTACCGGATTTACGAGGACATGGAAGAGTTTCGCCACCTTCATCTAAAAAGAGGGCAAATGGAAATGGAAATTGGCAGAATGGGAAAAATGGAAAAAATGGAAAGAAAGAGGTTTTAACACAAAGTCTTATTGACATTGAAGATCCGGAACAATCATTGGGAATGGAGTCATTGTGTTGAATATATTTACAGTACTGGATTGTATTGATGTGAATTATGTATTTCTGGCTGAGGGGGGCTGGGGGTGTATAGCACTGAAATCTTTGACAGTCATCTGTCACTAGTGGGGTTTACCACACCCAGTTTTTTTATGGCATTACTACCTTTGGGTAGTTTATTTTTGGGGGGATAATTAAAAAATTTTTAATATATACTTACTTTTTTAAAAAAATATTTAGAGGAGGGAGAGTGGTTTTAACTTACTAGAAGGGGTGCGATATTTTGTAGTAAATGAGTTTATAAGGATGTCTAATTTGAAATTTGCAACTTTTAATGTTCAGGGGTTAAATAATCCGATTAAGCAAAAGCGAGTTTTGGCTTATATCAAGAAAGTGAAAATTGATATTGCCTTTTTACAAGAAGCACATTTGACAGAAAAAGAACATTTGAAATTGATGAGAGATTGGGTTGGACATGTGTTTTTTCTTCATTTAATTCTAAGGCAATGGGTGTAGCAATTTTAATTCATAAGAATTTGTCTTTTGAGTTGCAAACTATGCAAGGGAATGCTGAAAGGGTTTTAAAGGTGAATTGTAAATTTTTTACAGAATCTTGGGCTTTGCTTAATGTTTATGCACCTAACATGGATGATGAGTGTTTTATTTCAGATACTTTTTTGTTATTAAATCAAGCTAATGAAAATATTTTAGTTGGGGAAGATTTTAATTGTGTCTTGGATCCTTTGTTGGATAGATCCCCAAAAAGTATAAAAAAATCAAAGATGGTGATACAAATTGGGGCCTTGATGAAGGATTTAAATTTGGTGGATATTTGGAGAAGGGTTAATCCTACAGAGAAGGATTTTTCTTTTTACTCGTCTCAACATGATTCATTTTCTAGAATAGATTTTTTTTAGTATCGGCACATTTACAAGGAAGGTTATTACAGGTAGAATATAAAAGCAGGGTTTTATCAGATCATTCTTTATTAATTTTTTTCTTATGTAAGTTCAGAAGTGGTACGTTCATCTTATAGATGGAGATTTAACACAATGTTGTTAAAAAAAAGTTCGTTATCCTTGTTAAAGAACAGATTACTTTTTTTTGTCTGAAAATGCTAATTCAGTAAATATTTGTTTTGTGTTACAGGATGCATTAAAAGCTTATTTAAGAGGACAGATTATTAGCTATACCACTAAAGTTAAGAAGCAGTATATGGCAGAAAGTTTAGAATTAGAAAATCAAATTGATGAATTGGAGAAGGAATTTCAGAAGGAAGTGACAGAAGATTTTAAAAATGGCTTTGACTAAATTGAAATTGCATTATAATACATTGCAGACTTATCAATGAATGTTATATATTGAATGTTTAATTAATTGATCTAAGCAGCATTATTATGAGTTGGGTGAGCGGGCACATAAGGTACTCACATGGCAATTAAAGAAGGAGCAAGTTTCACGGATTATTAATGCTGTAAAAAGAATTCAGCAGTTACCTATAAACCTCAGGAAATTAATTACTAGTTTTATTTATTTTATAAAAATTTAAATACTTCTGATGGGAAACAGGATAGTGGTTCCATTGATTCTTATTTATCTAAGTTAACATAACCAGCATTAGAAGAGGAGGATGTTATGGATCTGGAAGCTCCGTTTACAGAATTAGAGATTAAGGCAGCTGTGTTGGAAATGCCCAATGGGAAGTCACCAGGTGACAACGGGTTTTTGGCGGAATTTTATAAACTTTTTATGAAGATTTATCTTCGGTGTTTGAGGAGGTATTACAACAAGTGACTGAACAGCAAGAATTACCAGAATCTTGCTCTAGTGCTTTAAATTACTGTAATCCCAAAAAAAGATAGAGACCTGTTGAAAGTGTCTTCATATAGACCTATTTCTTTATTGAATGTTGATTATAAAATAATAGCTAAAGTGTTAGCAAATCGACTTGCTAAGTATTTACCTAATTTGATACATGTTGATCAAACAGGTTTTTATTAAAAATAGAAATGGTTCAGATAATATTCTTCGATTGATTAGTTTGGTCAATGCATATCGACAGCAGCCCAATCATCCAATGGTGGTTGCGCTTGACGCGGAAAAAGCCTTTGATAGGGTTGAATGGGATTGATTATTTAAAGTATTGGAGAAGTTTAAATTTGGCCCTTTTTTTATTGGTTGGGTTAAAGCTTTATATATGAACCCGACTGCTAGGGTGGTGACAAATGGTCAACTTTCATCATTGTTTAAGTTGACGTGTTCAACTCGACAAGGTTGTCCATTGTCACCAGCACTGTTTGCATTGGCTATTGAACCGTTAGCTCAAACAATAAGGCAGAATGAACAGATAAGAGGGATGAGAGTCATGGATTAAGATTCATTTATTTGCAGATGATGTTTTGATATATTTAACAAACCCAGAACAATCATTGCCACATTTGTCGGAATGTTTATTACAATGTGGAACATTATCTGGATATAAAGTTAACTGGGTCAAGAGTGAAATTTTGCCAATCGGAGAAGGAGATTATTCAGAGTATAAAAATATTACAAAACTGAAATGCTCTGATAAAATTAAATATTTAGGAATAATTGTAAATACTGAGTATCAATCTTTATACAAGTTAAATTATGTTCCATTATTAAAAAAAGATTAAAGCAGATTTAATTAAGTGGAAAGATCTTCCATTAACTTTAATTGGTCAAGCTAACTGTATTAAGATGAATATTTTTTCCTCGTATTCAATATTTATTTCGATCAATACGGTGTTCTCTTTCAAAGAGTTTCTTTCAGGATTTAAATAAAATTATGAGAGAATTTTTATGGAAAGGTAGACTACCACGGGTAGCATTATATAAACTTACTTGGAAATATGCGTTAGGTGGCTTCAATTACCTCATTTTCAAAATTATTATGAAGCAGCCCAGTTGAAATTTATTAGTAGACTGATGGATTTGGACCAGCCCCCGAGTTGGGCTCAAGTTGAGATGGCTTGTATTTCTGAAATTGAGGTGTATCAATTTATATTTTGGTGGAATGTAAATTTGTTGAGGGAATATAATATGCCAATATTAAAACATCTATTAAAACTATGGATTAAAAAAAGAGATTTTAGGGTCAAAAGGTAAATTGACAATTTTAACTCCATTATATGATAATCAGCTAATTTCTTTTTCAATGTTTAATAGTCATTTAAAGGTATAAAAACATTGCAGGATTGTTTTGTAGAAGGACATTTTCTTTCTTTTAATCAATTGAAAGAGCATTTTGAAATTGCTGAAAATTCTTTATTTGTTTATTATCAATTTCGAGCTTTGGTGAAAAATATGTATGGTAGAGAGATGATTTTACGTGTATTGATGGAATTCAAGTCTTTGATTTCTTCTATACCAAAAAGGGGTTATATTTCTGTTATGTACCAATTATTACAAGACAATATGGATAAGTCGGAATGGGAGAAGTCTAAGCTTCAATGGGAAAATGATTTAGCTTTTGTTTTTCCTGAAGACTATTGGGCAGATACATGTCATGATAGTGTTACTAAATTGATGAATGTGGGGTATGGAAAGGTTAATTATAATTTTCTACATCAGTTGTATTTAACCCCAGAGAAATTGAAAAAATATGGTTTTAGTAATTCAGATTCTTGTTTTAGATGTGGTGTATGTACTGGAACTTTTTTACATGCTGTTTGGACTTGTGTGTATGTACAACCATTCTGGGATGAAATTAAGTTAATTTTGGAAAAATTATATAATTTTAAGTTACCATTAGATCCATCTATTTATTTAATGGGTTATATGATTCCTTTAAGGGGATTAGCTTTGGATAAATTTCAAATTGCATTTATATATTTAGCATTGTCTGTAGCTCGAAAATGTGCAGCAAGTACATGGAAAGATAATATAGTGATTAATATAATGTGATGGCAAAATGAATTGAAAGCTTATATTGTTATGGAAAAAAATTACGTATCTGCATGACAATTATTCTTTTTTTGCTAATAAGTGGTTACCATATTTGGAATATATGCATTTATATATTCCAAATTATATATAAATTTTGATTTATTATATACTTTTAGTTTCTGTTTATATATATTTTTAACTCTCCTTAAGAGAGCTGGCTGATGGGGTGGGGATTTGATTCATTTTTTGTTTTTTTCTTATTATTTTTTTCTTTCTTTTTAAAATTTTATATATATATTCATATAAAATTCTCTTTATGGAATGTGTTCTGTATTACTATTAATGATTCTTCAAATAAATAAAGTTTAATTTTTAAAAAGCCTGTGCGTATCTTTCAGCTGCTGAGCCCATCTCGCTGATCCGCCACCATGGTCACGGTCCTGCAGGGTCATCACTTTTGCTTGTCCATCTTAATGGGGGGGGGGGAGACTGTTTCTGATGCCCTGCAAATGTCCATTGTTCCCTAGAGTCTGCAGCCTATCATGGCTGCTGCCGACACAGGTGTCACCATCTTGGGACAGACGGCGGTTGCAGGTTTTTAATTAAAAATACTGTTGGCTCCTTTAACAGGCTCTTTAAAGTCTGTACAGAGCTGACAGCATTATGTGGGCAGTTGGACCCTGCAGAGCAGTACTGTGTCCCCTCTCCCCGCTCACCTGGGTCCAGGCCAGTGGCAGTTCTGCCATTACAGCAGCCCCAGCAGTGCTGCCATTTAATTGAAGTGCTCATAAGAGGCTAAGTATTCTGTGAGAGATGACTCACCTTTTGAGAGGCCAAAGCTAACCATGTGAGCCAAGGGTGTGACAGAAACAGCCTGCAGCTCCAGAGCCAGTTAAGAAATTCAAGGTCATTATAAACAAAGCTGCTCAACTGACTGACACATTATCCAGCCTAATATTGATTTCTCTGTTATGAATTCATTCCGATTACAATGTGTGCCATCTACAAAACACACTGCAGTTTAAATCTTTTCAACCCACAACCAAGGGCAAAGACATGGACTTCAGGCACCAAGGAGCACCACAACTCCTTCATTGTTATGCATAGTCAGAACTTGGAAATCAGTCGCTTTTAATTAATTGTCACTGCATTTAAATCCTGAGTTGTTCCATCTGGCAGCATTGTGGGAGTTCTTTTGCCATGCAGACTGCTACAGTTCAGGAAGGTGGCTCACCATCACCACCCCATTCTCAAATGTAATTAGGGCCAGGGAATAAATGCTGGCTTGACATTTGTATATATTGCATACCTTGTCATTGGGCTCAGGTCTGAAACATTGGTTATTTATATTTGCTTTAAAGAATACTGCGTGACCTCCTGAGTTTCTCCAGCACTTTTGGGTATTAAACTACGATTACAGCATCTGCATTTTCTTGTTTAACTTTGTATGTATTCGGGTCCTTGAAGAATATTTTCCAAATATTCCACTAATTTCTGCAGTTCTTTACTTCATACTGCAGCCTCTCCCTGTCTTACAACCTATGCGACTTAAGACCATCTATACATACAAATGAAAAAAAACTGTATAATTTTTTTTAATGAAGAAAATAAATATATGTATATATAAAAATAACGCTTGGTTATTCAATGCTAATGGCTGAGAGCGTACAATAGTGACCATCAGACAATATCCCGGCATTCAGTACATTACAGCATATCTTTCAGTTCTCAAGATAAAAGAATGCTGTACAGGTATAGCGGGCTGTTGGGAGAAGGTGGGGCAATGTTATCAGTGTGGGGACTGAAAGCAGGCTGTTGGGAGAGCGCGGAGTAGTGGGGTCAGTGTGGGAACTGGTAGCTGGCTATTGGGAGAGTGCGGGGCAGTGGGGTCAGTGTGGGGACTGATAGCAGGTTGCTGGGGGAGTGCAGGCAGTGGGATCAGTGTGGCGACTGATAGTAGGCTGTTGAGAGAGCACGGGGCAGTGGGATCAGAGTGGGTAGGGACTGATATTATGGGGACTTATGTCCATTTTGAGATACGACTGGTTGGGGAATAGCTGTATATTTATTGAGAAAGTAATCCAAACTTTAAAAGATCCTCAAATTGTGTATATTTATTGAGTATTCCTCCTTTATTTCTGTCATATAAATTTATTTGACTATTTCTAAATATCCAAATTCAGTAGCCTGTCCTTAAGACCTAAAAACCTACTGATTTGAGAGACCATTGGAAGTAGAAATTAGTGTCCAGATTTTTTTTATTTCTGAAGAACAAATTTAAATTATACTATGATTGGGTTATTAAAAATAACCCTTGGAGGCACACAGATACTTGAATCCGAAGCAAAATAAAACTGCTGGGGTGTCTCAGTTGATCAAGTAGCATCCCTAGGGGGAGGTAACTGTTGACATTTCAGGTCAACACCTTGCATCAGGAGTGAGAATGAAGAGAGAGGACATTCCAGTGAGAAGTGGAGAGGGGAAGGGATGAGACAGGTGCTGGTAAGAAATGGGTGGATTGAGGAGGGATGAGAGATGATGGGAAGTGGCAGACCGATGGAGGAGGGGAAGGGTAGAGTTGGGAGGCAGATGCATGTGGGTGATAGGTGGAAGGAAAAAGAGGGCAGATGGAGTCTGGTGGAGGGAGGGTGGGGTGAAGGTGGCGACAACAACTGGGGAGTGATAAAAGATGACATAAAGGCTACAACTGCTGGAATCTGAAAAGTAAGGAAAGTGATCATGGGAACCATTCAGGAAGAGGTGAAAGGCAAATGGAAAGAGAGAGAGATGTGATTAGGCTATTTTATGTTTATATCAATGGGTTGCAGACTACCCACGCAGGATACAAGGAGTTGTTCTTGTATTTTATGTTGGGCCTTACTATGTCAGAATGGGAAGGGGAGTTGAAATGGTATGCTGCAAGGCACTCAAGATAGCTATTGTACACAGAGTGCAAACAGTTCCTAGTCTGCACTTGGTCTTGCTGATGCAGAGGCTACATTGGGAGCATCAAATGCAGTAGATGAAGTCAATGGAGGAACACATGAATCTTTTCCTCACTAGGAAGGGCAGTTTAAGTCCTTTACAGGTTATCCTCCTAGTGAATCCAGTATTGTAACTTAAAAATCTATTCAAATATACTAGTACTCCCCAACATGTCTATGTTCCATTCTTCCATTCTAGATGACTGGTCGTATTTCAGAATGGACATATTTCAGAGAATTGCCCTACCTGTGATGATGAAGAGTAAAACAATCGATTTCCTTCCGTTCTCTATCTCCGAATCCTTCTCATTTTCTCTGAGGCTGCGGACCCTGAGCACCCTGCTGACTCTACTGGCCTCTAAAATCTGTCTGACCATCAGAATATTGAACAACAGCATTTAAAAATGGGACAAAAGGAGTTAAACTGCGATGAAATATCTCAACATGATGGCCACCAAGGCCAGCTCTCGTGAGAGGTTGGCCACCAGCCACCATGGCTACCACTATAGATAGGCCTGATTTTCACTGAAATCATGTAAGTTTTATATTTGTTCTTTATTTTTTTTTAATTTTGGTCTCACGTGTGGATGGACATAAGTCGCATAGGTAGCAAGTCGAATAGTATCTGTATAACATTTTCGTGCCCTGAAAGGTACAGTGCCTTAAGACAGTCTTCTTGTTGTTTATCTCCTGTATTTGTGATAATAGGCAATTTAATTGTAATTTAACACTTCACACAAAAGCACCACAAACCACATAATTGTGTTCCACCACAATCAGTTTGAAGAATTGATTTATATAACCATATAACCATTTACGGAGCGGAAACAGGCCATGTTGGCCTTTCGAGTTCACACCGGTTCACTGATTTTGTGCGCCCTCTTCAGGCATTGGTCCCGGTAGATCTTCATTCAATAACGATGGGTGAATTCAATGCAGGTGGAATCAGTCATAGAAATGTTTGTGAAACGTGCAGTTCAATACTTCTGGGCACATTCAATACAGGGTCAACTAGTCCGAGAAATGTTTGTGAAACGCATCTTGATTGATTTTATCTATCAGTATCCAACCACCAGATGTCAAACTAACATGTTTAAATTCTGAATTCATTCCATGTACTCCTTTCAATTGGTGGGAAGAAAATTGAATTAATAACACATTAAGAAACTAACCTGTAGGATATATTCCAAAACATCTTCTATTTTGGTAGTTTCCTGATAATAAAACAAGACGACATTAAGTTGAATTTTTTCTATAAAGGATCAGTGAAATTCAAGTTCAGCAGGAATTAAGAAGTAAAACACAAAAATCTGTAGACACCGTGGTGTAAAAACACAATGCTGAAAAAATTTAGCAGGTCAAGCAGTGCCTTTTATATAGCAAAGGTAAAATACATAACCGAAGTTTCTGGCTTGAGCCCTTCATCAAGGTTCCGAACAAAAGAGTAGGGGGGAGAGGTGGTCGTAAAGACAGGAGGTGATAGGTGGCGGGGGGGTGGGGGGGGATCAGCAGCGATCAAGGGGAGGAGAGATGGCAAGGTGAAGGGAGGGGGAAGGAGGAAGAAGAACTGGAAAGGGGAAGAGAAGGAGGGAGGCAGAAGTGGAGAGCAGGTTAGCAGAAATCAGAGAAGATGCTATTAATGCCATCTGGCTGGAGAGTGCCCAGATGGAAAATCAGGTGTTGTTCCTCCAATTTCCAGGTGGTCTTGGTGGAACAGTACATAAGACCATGAACTGACATGTGAGTGTGGGAGTGTGACACAGAACTGAAATGTTTGGCTACCAGGAGGTCTCTGTCACTAGTGCAGATGGAGCAAAGTGCTCAGTGAAGCGATCTCCCAATCTGTGCCCAGTCTCTAGATAGTAGTAAACTGCTCCTCCTTTGAGAGAGTCTGTCCAATTCTCCTTTCTATTGAAAAATCCAGTGATTCTTTTGGATTTTCTATCAATTTTAAAGATTTTTTTTCTCTTAAAATATATTACCAAAGATGGCAAATGTAAAGGGATACTGTTAAAAGTGTTAATTACTTACAGCATACTGATACAAAGATAATGTCTTAAGCCTGTAAGGCAGGCACAATGTTCTGATTTTTAACTATTTGATACTATAGTACATAAATATTTTTCTTGGAAAATGAATTCTGGGAATCTTCTTCCTCATTAATCTCCCTATGTTTAAATGATTGCCAGAAATTACACGTGGCAAAGGTGTTTTAATGATAGTTTCACTCATGTATAACTGACGCGTCATAAGCTGTCAAAATCTCACCACCTTTAATCTGCTTGTTTCAGCTCATCTTATTTTTTAAGGGATTGCAGCCTGCACCTCATTAGCTCTTCAACCAAACAAGTAAATAAGAAATTTTGATATTTATGATTGCCATTCATCTTTCAGATGAACACAATATTTCCTGTATCAATTTGTTGCAGTTCAGTGCTAAATGATTAATTACATACCTAAAGTATACACAATTATTTAAAGAAATATTATTAAACAAGAAAGTCTGCAGACGTTGGAGTCAAATTCAAAACACAAATGTGCTGGAGAAACTCAGCAGGTCATATAGCATCCCTAGGAGGTTAAGGGTAACCAACTCTTCTGTCCTGGATCCTTTGTCAGGTATGATATTATTATTGTTTTGCCATGTTCGCTCTCTAGAAGCTAATGACGGTTTCACAGAATACCAAAGTAAACTAGAGAATAATCCTTACGTAAAGGCAAAAATGTACAGCACAACCAACTAAGTAGAGTGGAAATCATTACTTACATTATTTTGAGAAAGGTTATCTTCCATTGGGAAATAATGTATTGCAGAGTGGTATCTGTTACTGATTTCCCGGAGTGGTGCGTGTTAGCTGTAACACATACTGCCTTCAGTATAAATATACCTAAGCTTTTTTAAGTGGATCATCGCCTTTGAGCTACTTATGCAAGTTTTAGGTGCACACTCAGAAATATCCTTACATAATTGAGAAGTGATATTTTGGTATTGCCTTAGTCTGATTACAGAGGCTTGAAATGCCACAATCCCAATACATGACCTTTCAGTCTTTCATGTAAATGAGGAAACTGGAGGGAAGGTTGTGACATTGCTGGAAACAGGTGAATACAAGCAAGGCAAATCGCATTGTCGAGAATTGGAGCTGAATTCACAGCTGGCTCAGGTCCCACAGATAATATCAATACATCTGTGCACTACTGGCCAACTCTTCATTTAGTTTGATTTCAAATTTTAATATTTAATTTTTCAAATTTTTAATTTGGGGATATAGTGTGGTAGCAGGTCCTTCCAGCCCACAAGCCTGCGTCACCAGAATACCCCTATGTGGTCAATTAACTTACTGATCCCATATGTCTTTGGAACGTAGGAGGAAACTGGAACACTGCAAACACAGGGAGATCATACACATTCCTTACAGACAGCACTGGATTTGAACCCAGGAAACTGGTCGTGTAATAGCTTTGTGCTAACCACTACACTAACTGTGTTGCCCTCATAAATATGTTTATTATTTATTTTATCCTTTCATAATGATCATTTTTTATTTTCCTTTTGTGGCTTAGATGTTAAATTACACACAAATTGATTTTAGTGTGTTTTATGTAACTGGGAAGTTACAAGTAAGAATTTCATTGCTCTGTGCATTGCACTTGTGTAAATAACAATCAACCATAATTCATTCATTCCAAGTCAGTTCATTCAGACTTCAGTCTTATTGAACCTGTCCAGCAATGCATCAAGACCATGGCTGATCTTCTCATCTCCACCCCCATCCCTCAATGAATTTCAGAATCAGGTTTATTGTCATGAAGGTATGACACAGAATTTGTTGTTTTGCTATAAATTATGGATCTGTAAATACAATATTTTGTTATGAGCCCAGAGGATCCCAGAGGATCCCAAAACCCAGCAGCAATAGAAATTCACCAAGACAAATGGTTACTTAAACAAAAGTTGCTTTTAATTGCCTTTAAACATGAAAACAAGATCAAACTCAGACTTATTACTATTAACTTATTCAACCTAACTTAATAATTGTAAGCGCACGTGTATGTAATGTGTACATAACTTCAGAAAAGTTCTTTGATTCACAGTCCAATCTCTCTTCTCCACTCTTCTAAGTTCACTGGTTGCAGGAAATTCTTATTCTGTGCACAGAATTTAACATTTATGAATTTCACCAGGCTTTGGTGTTTGGAAGGTAAATGGTTACCGCTCAGGAAGGTTCATGTTGAGTATCAGAGAGAGATTTGTTGTTCGCTGGACACCCACAAAACTGATTTCTTTTAATCAGCGCATCAGAGTCTTGACGAATAAATTTGCCCCATCAGGATTTTCCAATTTTCCAGGTGATAACCTTTCTTTCAGGTCACCACAGAGTTCCTTTTTGTTTATCTTATTTCAAGTGAAACATTAGGCAGCCAGTCCTCTCCTCTTGTATGGACCACAAAGGCTTTGACCAGGCTGAACTAAGAACTCACAACTTATCTTCAAAATGGGGTTTTTCCACAAGCTTGCCAGCTTGTCCTGTTCCAGTCCCAGCTGTTGCTGCTGAATTCTCTCTCTCTCTCTCTCTCTCTCTCTCTCTCTCTCTCTCTCTCTCTCTCTCTTACTCAGAGAAAAACTTGTTTGACTCCCTCTGCTTGCAAAACCACATGACCCTCTAAGAACATCAGACAGCCTGCGGATCAGGACTTAATCCTCCGAGTTCTTCCATCTGCTGATTTTCAAAACAACAATCTATTACTGAAGTCTCTTGGGCACTCCCCAAAGCTTTTGCAAAGGCCTTCGAAGCCAGACAGTCTCGCTTGAGCAGAGCTCCAGTATTTTAAAATGAGATCTGTTTTGAAGTGTTTGCATGTGACCTGCCGCACTTTATCTCCCCAAATCATCTTGTTATGAGTTCAGAGGACCCCAAAACCCAGCAGCAATAGATATGTACCAGGACGAAGGGTAACTTAAACAAAAGTTGTTTTTAATTTTCTTTGAACATGAAAATAGAATCAAACTTTAACTTTTCTTTATTGACTCACTTAACCTACTTAACCCCCTTCTAATTCTAAGTGCAGATGTGTGGAATGAGTGTGTAAATTCAGCAAAGTTCCTTGGCTCACAGTCCAATTTCACTGGTTGCAGGCAATTCTTGTACTGTGCACAGAAGTTAACATTAATAAAGTTCACCAGGCTTTGGTGCTTAATAGGTAAATGGATACCACTCAAGAAGGTTCTTGCTGGTTTTTAGAGAGCAAGTTTTTCTTGTTCCAGGACATCCACAATTGATTCCTTTTTAATCAGTCACTCCAGTGTCTTGCTGACGAAACTTGCCCCCTTCAGTGTTCTCCAAATGATAACCTCTTTCTTTCAGGTCACCACATAGTTCCTTTCTGTTTCTCCTATTCCAAGGGAAACACCAAGGAGCCAGTCATCTCCTTTGACCAGGCCATCCTCCAAAGCTTGCCAGCTTGTCCCTCTGGAACTGATGTCTGTGTCTCTCTCCCTTCAACTCAAAGCCTGCTTTTTTTCTGCTCTCTGCCTCACAGCAGCCCCACTCCACCACGTCCTGGCCCTGGGCACCTCAGGCTGGCCTCTCTTTTGACCAGGCTGTCCTCCAAAGCTAGCCAACTTGTCCCTCTGGAACCGATGTCTGTGTCTCTCCTCTCTCCTCTCTTTCTCTCACTTACGTCTTGCTATTTCATTCTTAAAGATAGCTTCAAGAATTTTCCAAATCATTGATGTTCCATTTGCTGTCTTGCTGAACATGTCCAGTGTCCAGAGAATTTTGCTATGTTACCACAACGACACCTCTTATAAAACCCTCCATTTATTTCAGTACCCTGGGGTATATTCTACCAGGAACAGGGGGCTTTAGGCCCACTAGTTTGCCTAGCACTACCTCTCTAGTGAGACTCTCTCTTCCTATTGCCTCCTTAACATCAATTTCCCACATTTTCACCAGGCACAAAACAGTTGTTCAGAGCTGTGGCCATTTCTGCATTATCTATTATTAATTTGACCTTCTCATTTTTTATGGGCCCCATGTTTACTTTAGCCACCTTTTTCATTTTATATTATAGTATTTTATTTCTTTTGTGACAGAGTATTTTGAAGTGGGCTTGAGAGGAATTGTTAGACCAGGTTGCACGCACACATTTCAGAACACAGAATATTTGCAGGACTTTTGCAGAGTGCTTTTTGCAGAAAGAGCAACCAAAGTGCAGAATCCAGCTGGCCTGGGAGAGTATGTGATCTTTGCAGGCAGACTCAGAACAGCTTTGGCTCTCAGAGAGGGAGGGAGTGAGAGAGAAGGAGTAACAGAAATCAGTTCCAGTGGGATAAGCTGGCAAACTTCGGAAGGCTGCCTGGTCAAAGGAGAAGACTGGTGGTCTGAAAGGTGACCTGAAAGAAAGAGGATCATCTGGAGAACCCTGAAGGGGCAAGTTTCATCAGCAAGACTGATTGTGAAGGAATCAGTTACGGATGTCCTGGAAAAGGAATCCCTCTCTCCGAAAACCAGCAAGAACCCTCCTGAGTGGTAATCATTTGCCTGTTAAGCACCAAAGACTGGTGAACTTTGTTAATGCTAACTTCTGTGCACAGTACAAGAATTGCCTGCAACCCGTGAGATTGGACTGTGATCCAAAGAACTTTTCTAATCTTAAAAATATATTACACACACCTACGCTTAGTGTTAGAGGGAGGGAATTAAGTAGTTAGGTAGGTTAAGTAATAAGTTAAAGTTTAATTCTGTTTTCTTGTCCAATTAGAATTAAAAACTACTTTTGTTTAAGTAACCCTGTGTTGTGGTGCAAATCTATTGGTGCTGGTTTTTGGGGTCTTCTGGACTCCGAAACATTTTTTATATTGTATCTTCATAATCTCACTTTCCTTTATTCCTTTCTTGGGTTTCTTTTAACTGCTTTTTAAAGTTTTCTCAATTTGCTCATTTCCCTTGAATGCATTAGCACTTAATTTAATGGCTTTGTAGCGGTGGCTACATTGCTCCTGCAATAACACACGCAACCAGACAGGTTGAGCTCAGTGAGCAGACTTGTTTATTGCAGGCTGCTGGGCGGCACTTATACTCCCAGCCTGGACCTGGCTGAGAACCGCGCTGGAGGGCGCTGACATCACCCGGGCCTCACGTGGCCCCCAAGCGTGGGTTTCTGAGCCTCAAGCTGGAAGGAAGGGAAAACCCTGATGGCACCATTTTGCCCAGCATGGCTTATAAGCGGGGCCGGTTCGCCTGCCTTGTGGTGAGCCGCCACAGCTTCTTATAGTTCCTTAGTTATCCATAGCTGACTATCCCTACTCATTCTGTTTTTGTTTTTGAACTGGAATATATTTCAGTGGAGCTCTGTAAAATCGCTTTGCAAGTCCTTCACTGTTAATCAATTGTCCCACCATTTTGCCTGAGCTCCCAGTCCATGTTAGCCAACACCTCATTCATCTCATTGTAATCTCCTTTGTTTAGGAACATACTTGTTTGGATCTCAACTTCCATCTGTATTAGAAATTCAACCACACTGAGATCACTCATTCTGAGAAGATCCCTATCGACAAGATTATTCATTTTAGATATCTCAGTACATAGGACCAGGTCTAAGATTTTGTAACATGCTGTTGTAAGTTTTGAAATATGCTGTTCAAAAAAACCCAACCATGGATACTTTCTATGAACTCATCCAACATTGTCCCTCACTGTTGTGTCTCTGTGTTACTTGGGAGGCTTCTTAAATAACTTAGAGATGCAAGATTCAAATAACAGAAGAGAGTTTACTTACTGATGCCTTCCACCATCTCAAGAAATTGTTTACACACACTCATATACATACACCCCACAGTGGTGCACTACAGTGAAAAGGGTATATTCTTACACAGTTACAAAATAGTTCACATTATCCTGACTATATAACACTCACTATTGTCAGATTTCATCCTTAATAAAGAACACTACACCCCCTTCCTTACTTTCCTGCCCATCTGCAGCACAGAGGTTCATCTCACTAGTCAAATAGGAAATAGGTCAAAGGTCATGTCCCCTGTATCTATGAATATCCATTCCTCCCACAGCGAACAACAACCTCCCAGCCTGAAGTCAACACCTGGGCTGGCCTCTATCCCTCAAGTGTATAAAAATTAACTCTCTTTTTGGAGATACCAAGCCTGCTCCTGCCTTCAATCTGTGGGCAGCGCTGGAGGAACAATTGTGAGGTGTCTGCCGTAAGGGGTGGGGGCTCAGTCTTGGTACACACCTGGATGAATCATGCGGGTTCACCCAGTTGTAGAATTGAATTATCCTTCTGAGTAACCAAAGTCCCTGGATATTTAATTCTGAATAACATCCACCTTGCTCCCATGTTTTTGTAATGGCCAATAAATCATTCCCATTTTCATTGATTTGTGCCATAAGTTCATGAACTTTGTTTCAAATGTTACTGACATTCAGATAAGAAGCCCATGTACTCAATGACTTTTCACAATCAAGTTGCAATGTGGTCCTTGCCTCTTACATTTGATTTATCTGACTCGTACTTTTTCTTTTCTAACTTGTGCTCTGGCTCTATTTTACTTCTCTTTTATCCTTCCATACTTTCCCATTCCCAGGACAAATTAGTTTAAACCTTCCTTAACAGCAATCGCCAACACCCCTTTCGACATTGATTCCAGTCCCGCCCAGGTATAGACTGTTCTGTTTTTATTGGCTCTTCCACCCCCAGGATCAGTCTCAATGGCCCAGAAAACTGATATCATCCCTCATGCACCACTCTCATCCCTGAATTTACTATTTTTGAGGCCCTATTATTATTTTTTTCTTTTTTAAAAACATATTTTCATATAACAATCCATATACAAGCTATTAATAAAGTAAAGCAAAATAATAACATAAAATTAAAATAAATGTACAATATGACAAATTTTAAATTCTGTCCCTTATTATCAAAATGCAATTGTCTATTAAAATGATTATACATATATATCAATTAAATCTTCTTTTCTTTGGCTTGGTTTTGCGGACGAAGATTTATGGAGGGGTATGTCCATGTCTGCTGCAGGCTCGTTGGTGATTGACAAGTTCGATGCGGGACAGGCAGGCACGGTTGCAGCGGTTGCAAGGGAAAATTGGTTGGTTGGGGTTGGGTGTTGGGTTTTTCTTCCTTTGTCTTTTGTCAGTGAGGTGGGCTCTGAGGTCTTCTTCAAAGGAGGTCGCTGCCTGCCGACCTGTGAGGCGCCAAGATGCACGGTTGGAGGCGATATCAGCCCACTGGTGGTGGTCAATGTGGCAGGCACCAAGAGATTTCTTTAAGCAGTCCTTGTACCTCTTCTTTGGTGCACCTCTGTCTTGGTGGCCAGTGGAGAGCTTGCCATAGAACACGATCTTGGCAAGGCGATGGTCCTCCATTCTGGAGACGTGACCCACCCAGCGCAGTTGGGTCTTCAGCAGCATGGATTCGATGCTTGCGGACTCTGCCAGCTCGAGTACTTCGATGTTGGTGATGAAGTCATTCCAATGAATGTTGAGGATGGAGCGGAGACAGCGCTGATGGAAGCGTTCTAGGAGTCGTAGGTGATGCCGGTAGAGGACCCATGATTCGGAGCCGAACAGGAGCGTGGGTATAACAACGGCTGTGTACACACTGATCTTTGTGTGTTTCTTCAGGTGGTTGTTTTTCCAGACTCTTTTGTGTAGTTTTCCAAAGGCACAATTTGCCTTGGCGAGTCTGTTGTCTACTTCGTTGTCAATCCTTGCGTTAGATGAAATGATGCAGCCGAGGTAGGTAAACTGGTTGACCGTTTTGAGTTCTGTGTGCCCGATGGAGATGTGGGGGGGCTGGTGGTCATGGTGGGGAGCTGGCTGATGGAGGACCTCAGTTTTCTTCAGGCTGACTTCCAGGCTAAACCAACAAGGTCGGGTCAGATACAGCAATGAGCTCTCCGAACCCTTCTCCATTGACAACGGCGTGAAGCAAGGCTGTGTCCTCGCACCAACCCTCTTTACTATCTTCTTCAGCATGATGCTGAAACAAGCCATGAAAGACCTCAACAATGAAGACGGTGTTTACATCCGGTACCACATGGATGGCAGTCTCTTCAATCTGAGGTGCCTGCAAGCTCACACCAAGACACAAGAGCAAATTGTCCGTGAACTACTCTTTGCAGACGATGCCGCTTTAGTTGCCCATTCAGAGCCAGCTCTCCAGCGCATGACGTCCTGTTTTGCGGAAACTGCCAAAATGTTTAGCCTGGAAGTCAGCCTGAAGAAAACTGAGGTCCTCCATCAGCCAGCTCCCCACCATGACCACCAGCCCCCCGCATCTCCATCGGGCACACAGAACTCAAAACGGTCAACTATCAGTTAAATACTATTATAACAAATCACAATATACCTTAATAAAATCTGTAAAAAGGGATATGATCCAGGATAATCATAATTAAACCCCATAAATCTATTTATCTAAAAGAAAAACAACCCTAATACTATTCTATTCTGCCCCACCAGCCTCTGCATCCAAAGTATTTTCCTCTTCAATTCCTGCCAGCTGTAATAGGATCTCACCACCTGACACATCTTCCCCTTTCACCCTCTCCACTTTCTGTAGGGACTGAACTCCCAGGACTCCCTCTTCCACTCATCACTTCACACACCAGTCATCTGCTTGGTACCTACCCCTCTGACCATAAGAAATGCTATACTTGCACTTGCACCTCCTCCCTTACCACCTTCTGGGATCCCAAGCAATCCTTCGAAGGAATACCTTATTTGTAAATCTGTAGGATTCAGTTACTGCCTCCGGTGCTCTCGACGCAGCCTGCTCTACACTGGGGAGATGGGATGCAGACTGGAAAATTGCTTCGTTGAGCATCTTTGCTCGGTCCGCTGCAACAGTAAGAATGTCCCAGTGGCAATTTTATTTCCACACATCATTGCCACACACTGATGTGTCTGTCTGTGGTATCATATACAGCCAAGTTGAAGCCAACTGCAAATTGGAGGAAGACCGCCTTATATTATCTTTTGCAGTCTCCAAACAGATGGCATTAACATCAACCTTTAATTTCTATTAACCCCCTCTCCCCTGTGTCACTCTCTTTTCCTTTCCATCAGTCTCCTTTCCTTCAGCTCGCCACTCACTTCCATTCCTTCTTCTATGAGAGCTAACCTTTTTCACCCTCTGCCCCCTACCCATCATTTCTCAGCTTCCATCTTCCCACCTGTATCCACCTATTACCTCTTACCTGTTAGCTTGTGCTCCTTCCCCTCTCTCTTCTCCTGCCCTCCCCTTTCCCCCCCCCTCCCCCACCCACCCATATTTTCATTCAGGCATCTACTTGTTTTTCCTTATTGCTGACGAAGGACTCAGGCCTGAAACATTGGTTACCGTTGATGCCATGTGATCTCCTGAGGTTCTCCAAAACATTTGTATGTTGCATTCAGCCTTTTCTTAAAGAAGATTCAGTATTTTTTTCTTGTTTATAATTAGCCATTAATGAGTGACTGTGGCTTCAAGACTACCATCTCATTTAGTCCAGAAACCCATTGGAATAAAGCACCAAGATCTGTTGAGCTGAGTTTCTGAATCAGAGGATTTCTTAATTTACTAGGTCATTGCATTACAATCAGAAAACATTCAAATCTTTATGTATATTAGCAAAAGCTTGAGTGAGCACAGACTAATGTCTGCCCACTCTCCAATGTTACACTTAAGGTTGAGGTTAAATATATTCATGGAGTTAGATACTGTTCTTTGGGCCAGGGTCAAGGGACATGGGGAGAAAGGACATTGAATTTGAAAGATCAACCATGATCATTGAGCAGTGTCAAAAATTCAAATGCCTATTCTTGCTCCTATTATTTATGCTTCCATTTTCTATGCTCTGTAACAAAACAACTGTTTTTTTATAAGACTGAACTAATTAGTTTTTCAACTCTAAGCCTTTCTGATTCATTTCGAGCTTCCAAGCATATTGACATTGTTCATATTGTGTTAAAGGTCACCTATCAAGATATTTGCTTCTCTGATTAAGACATTTCTGTTGAGAAAGACTCCAGGTATCTCATAATTTCTGGTTTCATCACCTTTATTTTCCTTGCATTAACACACCACATTCCCATAGAATTACATCAAATTTTCTGGAGGCTTGCGTAATAAAGAACCCGATACTAGAGAGACTCAGTGAATCAGCCAGCTTACATGGAGAGAAATAGAAGGTTGGCATTTTGAGTTGGGATTCCTTCTCAAGACGTGTTGTTATAAGGTCCCAACCTGAAATGGTGACTGTCCGTTCCTCTCCTTGGATGCTGACTGACCCATTGAATCTCTGCAGCTTCACCTTGTTTGCTCATGTTTCTTGTGTCCCTGCAACAACAGACTGCTCTAACGTATTTGTTGAATCTCGGAAAACTATTTTACAATTTCTTCATGAAATATAAATATTTTAGAGGTCTACAAGATGATGAGAGGCATAGATAAGGTAGACAGCCAGCACCACTATCTGCATATAACATTCCACCCTTAGGAAGTGTTAGGTCTGCTTTGTTCATGAATGAGTGAGACAAACACCAGACTGAGTCGAAATCAGGGTTCTTTGTTCTTTATTACCGGATTGTAACACTTGCAACTAACAATGTTAGTTGGAGAATGCATTCTGCCGTTATCAGCAAAATGGTGATTTTTTATACCCTTGGATACGTGCTTAGAACATCATCATATCATTACTTGTCCAATGACTAAAACTGTTGCTATCCTTTCCCTGCTAGCTTCCTGCCTCTCAATCCATCAATGTCTCTCTTATCTTGTAAGTACAAGGATGCATTCACATCTTGTTACAGCCCTGCACAGGGTAACTCCTTACACATTCCCATCTCATGATGTTTTACCTTACAGAAGCCACATCATTCATCATCATAGTGGCTGTCCCTTGAGGTTGAACATGATGGACTTCATTCCATTGATCTATTTATGGGTTCTCAAGTGGTTTATAAGTCCAATCTTGGCTTGGAAAGATCTTTTGCATTCAGGACAGGTCGCTCCAGATCAGGGGCTTTGGTTATTGCTGCGTCTCTTTCCATTTACTTCTCTTTTCTTCTAGTTCTGCACATCTATTGGCTTCAAACATTGCTGTTCCTTCCCAGAGTTTCCTGTCCTTGGTGTTGGTTTCCCGATTATTGATATTACATTTCTTCATATTGGATTTTAAAACATCTTTGAATCTCTTCTGTTGTTCACCTCTTTTATGTTTGCTTTCTTTAAGGTGGGAGTAGATTTGTTTCGGCAGTCATTTGTCTTCCATCCGAACAACGTGACCACTCCATCTTAGTTGGTTCTTAATGACGTACGCTTCAATGTTAATTGCTTTTGTTTCATTTAGCCTGCTGACATTAGTTCTCTTATCTTCCCAGTTAATATTTAAGATGTTTCGAAGACAGCATTGATGGAACTTTTCAAGTGCCTTCAGATGTCGTCGGTATGTTGTCCAGGATTTCAATGCATACAGAAGGGTTGGGATTATCACTGCTTTGTACATTAACATTTTTGATGTCCATTCAAATGTAACGATCATAAAAGACTCATTCAGAGATGTCCAAAGATGACTTTGGATCTCTTTATTACAGTCGACATTGGAAGAGAAGTGACTCTCCAGACATCACCACTCTCGGGATCTCAGGACCACACAAGTTCTTCTACCACAGCAAGGTGACAATCGACAGAGTAGCTTGCCAGTCTCTACAAACCGTAAAATCTAAGTAATGTTATAACTGTAAAAACACATCTAAAACAATGCAAATCCAGTGGATCAATATATACATAGGTGGTTTCCATATGGTGGACAAGACATATTATAAAACTTGATGATCCCTCACTGACCAAACAGAGTTGAGGTGTTCTTGATGGAGTTGGGTGCTGTTGGAACTGCTTCCCCAGTCTGAGAGAAGAGTGAAAAGAAAGAAAATTGTCTGTGCACTGACTCATATGCCTGATTTCTCCAGCTTAGCTGGCATATGTGAGCACCTTTACCACCAATGTTTGTGAGCAGGCAGTGCAAGGTCATCCATAAGGTGCCAAAGCCCTCTCTTGGCTAGCCCATCCAATACCTTGGCTTTACATTTGGGTGCTCCCTCGGCACAGAGCAAAGATGCCTGTCACCGTGCTATCCCGTGGTGAGCCAGAGGACAGGACAGAAGGCGTGCATGCCGTAATCTCACGGGAGCGTCCTATTTTTCTGGGCTGTTGTCTATGACCAGGATGCCATTCTTGCTCACGTTCCCTTTAAACGGATGCCACATATGCCTGTGTTGGTTCTTTGTTATGATAGTCAGGAGGAGTCAGGACTGAAAGTTTTAAATAAAAGTTCCTGATGCACCCAGCCCATGAGAAATTAATTTCTGTTATTGGGGAGGACTGGAGGGACACTGTCAATATCAAGTGGTTACAAATATATGCAATATTTCCTGCTAGTGGATGATCTGCAACATTGCAATTAAAACTGAAACTACGATTTCCTGAGAATGTGCTGAGAGACTTTAGTGAAGGGTAAATAGCACAGCTCAGGGTTCAATTAAAAGAGTCCATTATAAAGGGTTCAATTTAAAGGTGCACGACAAAGGTTGTGGATGTTGCTAAACTGGAATTTCCTGTGATAATGTGCCCATGGCAACATTCTTGCCTCTTTGCTAAAATGTTTTTTGAGGAATTCATGACAACAGCTCCTTGTAGCTTAAAGGAGTTGGTGCTGATCTCTGGAATCAGTAATGGGATGCAGCCGTCTGTTTGATGAGCGTTTCATAGACCGTCACATTGAGACGAGGAACAGCTTGAAGGATAGCCTTCTCCTGTGTGGGGGTGGTGTTTTGGGAGAGCTCACAAGATAGATTGGACATGGGCCACCTGCGGTGGGAGAGGACCAGAGCGGAGACTGGTCCAGGTTGGAGTGGGCAATACATGGGAACCTTCACCCCCCTGGGGGCTTCTTCCTGCAATGTTCTCTGGAAGAGTGAGTACATCTAATCACAACCAGCGGGGTTATGTTGCTAAACAAACTTGAATGGGTGCTCCCTGCTTTGATCCCTCCTGGAGGGTAATGGCTTCCCAGATGGTTTTCCCGGTCTCAAGACTCATGAGGGGAAAAACCATCCATCTAAGGTGGGAGCATGCAGTGGTGACTAAATAGCTTGCCGCGGCACCAATCACCTTTATGCTCTGAGGGAAGTGGTATTCGCGAGTGCCCCCTTAGATACTCACGATCAGTGCCCACTCCCTAACAAACCATGTCCCCTCGACAACAGTGTGCCACTGCAGCTGACCATGCAGGTCCCATTCTAGGAGGCCAGGGAACTTGGCCCAGTCTGCAATCACCACTGTTCCCATAGGGTGGTGCCTTCATTGACTCCTTTTATTAGCCCCCCTCAAGGCTAATTGTTTATTTTTCAGACAGACTGCCCGTGGCACTTGCTTCCCAATGAGAGGTAGATATTGGATATCCCCTATCCCACAGCCATGACTAGGTGTTCACCTGGCTGCTGGTGGTATTGGTCCCCTAACTTGGTTAGCTCCTTGATGGAGTAGCCCCAGGTCTCCATTATTTCACAGTGACCACTTAGGTGCCCAGCTAAAACTTCCCTATTTTGCACGGTCAACAGGGTGCTCGTGGCAGACATGGGATTGCATGGTCAGTGGTTGGGTTTGCAAAGGCTCAGGCACACAGTGGGGATGATGTATGTTGTAGGACTCAGATTCCTCATGTTCATCACCATCCATCCAAATTTACCCATCCTCCCCACTGGACAATGGCACAGACTTTGCCTGGGTCAAGCTGCCAGTCAAACCAGTGAGCTGCTTGTTGCTCCTGTGTTCCAATCAACCTAGAAGCTGCCAAGTCACTCACACTTGGGCAGTCTGCTCTGCCTCCTGTAGTGCACAACATGATGTTGCAGGGAATCAGTCTCTCTATCTTTCTGTGCACCTTGTTTGCCAAATATCCTGAAATTTCATGTTGGTGTCTGAGGAGAGACATCATAAGTCAACGGGGCCTCCCATGACTCTCTCAGTCTCTGGAAATTCCTATTTCTCAGGAGGGAAGCCATGTGGTGCCCTGTCTTTTCTCCATTGGGGTCCAGCCTGTTGATCCAGTCGACCTGCATGTTGTGGCTTGCAACCATGCTGCCAAATGGTTGAACCCCTGACAGTCGGGGATTTTATATTCTGATCCCAGGGTTCCTTTACTACCTGTGGGTTGCTTCCTGCTACCCCCGTTGGTGAGCAAGTTCACAATAACACATGCAACCAACAGGACACCCACACATACTAGCACCATCTCCCACATAGTTAATACCCTATGTGTGACCAGCCAGAACTCTGAAGCCTGCTCACAGTGCCATTTGTTTTGTTTGGAAAGGGTCAGGTTTGGTGGGTTCACAGAGAAATGAGTCTGAACGCATATTATACTTTTTGAAATTATTGAACCAGACATTGGAAGTTTTTTCTGTACCTGGGCAAGGGGTTGTGGCCTTCTCTACATTGTTGGCTAGAAGAGCCATCTTATTCAAATGGGAAGACTCTAGGGTTCCATCTGTGATTCAATGGTTCTCTCATATTATGTCCTGTTTAAGTTTAGAAAAAATTAGTTATCATGTATTTGATTCTTGGTGAAATTTGAAGATACATGGCGACCTTTTATCTTGTAAATGTTTTTAATGTGATTAGATGTACTCACTCTTCCAGATGAGATATAGTCTTACCTTTGTCTTTTTGAATCACAGTATGAATCGAAAGCTGCAAAATAAATGTAACCCTCAGGATAAGACGCTCAGATTATTTTTTTGGTTTGTTTTTTTTTAAATAGAGTAAGTAGGTGGGTTTCATATATATAGTAGTGGCTACTACGATAGATGCTACTAAATAAAGGCAAACACACACAAAGGTAGCCAACTCAAGACTGGTTTATTGCAGACATACACAGACCTTTTATTCCCTGTCTGTTAATGAGCTCGTTAGTGAACAGCTGCTAGTCCACAGGACTAGCTGGTTAAAACTATGAGCCTTTAGCGCCCCGCGCCTTTAGGCAGGCGCCTTATCTGATCCAATCTCTGTACTTTGGCACCCAGCACTGCTAGCCCACGATGTGTCAGGTAAGTCTGTGAACTGACGGTGGTGATTCGCAATACCGCGCTGTGCACCCACTACATCATCCCCGCACCCCCCCAGAATCATCATCATAACTCAAGATGCCAAATACACTTGACTTAGGCGGACGTCCACGTCGCCTGGGTTGAGGCCACTGAACTGGTGAAGTAGGGTCTGTTTGAACGGGTTTAAGTCTGTCCATGCTGAATAGCTGCAGATGCCCTCCGATGTCTAATGTATATACCACATCATCTCCTTAATCACACGAAATGGTCCTTAATATGGTTTTAGTAATGGTGCCCCTGGAACTTGTCTTCGTACGAATACAAATTCAGTGTTTAATAGTGATTGGGGTACTGTTGCCTTGGTTTGTCATGCCAGTTGGTAGAGGATAGCAATACCCTTGCTGAGTTGTTATAGGATGTCCATGTCTGAATTGCTTGTGAACTGAATACCTTCTGGAACTATAAGGGCCGTACCATACATCAATTCTGTAGACGATGCAGACAGATCTTCTTTTGGAGCTGTTTGTACTCCTAGTAGAACCCAAGGTAGTTCATCAACCCAGTTAGGGATGGCAACTCGGCCTTCAGTGAAGATTTAAGTTGTCAATGGAAATGTTCCGCCAGGCCGTTGGACTGCAAATGGTACGCAGTAGTGTGGTGCAACTGTGTACCACAAAAACGAGCCAAGGAAGCCCATAATGCCTAAGTGAACAGTGATCCACAGTCCGAAGTTATGTGTGTAGGCACTCCAAATCTAGCAATCCAATTTAAGATGAATGCTCTAGCACATGCCTCAGTATCACTGACTGGTAATAGAATGGCTTCTGGCCAGCATTTGAAGCGGTCTACTACCATGAAAATGTACCTCATGTCCTGTGATACTGGTAATGGTCCAACCAGATCCACGTGCACATGCTCAAATCTTCTGCATATTGTCAGGAAGGCTGCAGGGATACCTTGGTGTGGTATTGAATTTTCACAGATTGGCAGGATATACGCGTTCGTGCCCATTGTGCGATGCCTTTTTTCAGCCCATGCCACATGTACTTGTTTGACATTATTTTGTCTGAAGTCCTGATGGATGGGTAGCCCAATGATACATCACAAAGGAGCTCTGGACTACCTTGATGTGGTGCCACCTGTTGAATGTCGAGTAATGGCCATTGACTATTGTTCCAGAACTGCACCCACAGCTGTTCCCGAGGCATCTGTGCTAAGCGTCAAAGCAGCTTCAGGATTTGGATGCGCAGCATTGCTACTTTGGCTAATGCCTGTTTGGCAGACATAAAGGCGGCCTCTGCCTCTGCAGTCCAGGTATCATTTTTGTTAACTATGTATGTCTAGATCCGCAGATTGTGCCACAGCCAGTTCAGCAATGTTGACTCCACCTTGAATATGGCACACACTTGATCTAGAGAGCATATCTGTGACCAGATTGTCCTTTTCCGAAATATGACGTATGTCCGTAGTAAACTCCGAAATGTAGGACAAATGTCATTGTTGTCTTGCCGACCAAGATCTGTGACTTTGCTGAAGGCAAAAATGAACGGTTTATGGTCTGTGAATATGGTGAAATGTCGACCTTCCAAGATATAATGAAAGTGCCTTATAACCAGATAAAGTACTAATAGTTCTTGATCAAAGGCACTGTACTTCATTTCTGCTGGTCTTAGATGATGACTAAAGAAGGCAAGGATCTGATAATGGCCATTGACTATTGTTCCAGAACTGCACCCACAGCTGTTCCCGAGGCATCAGTGCTAAGCGTCAAAGCAGCTTCAGGATTTGGATGCGCAAGCATTGCTGCTTTGGCTAATGCCTCTTTGGCGGACATAAGTGCTGCCTTTGCATCTGCGGTCCAGGTAATGTTTTTGTTTGGAGCAGAGATGATGTCAAACAGGGGTCGCAGGATGTCAGCAATCCCGGGAATAAATCTGTGATAAAAATTTATCATTCCCAAAAACCTCTGTAGCCCTTTGATGGTAACAGGTCTGGAGAATGTACGGATGTAGTCTACCTTGCCTGATAACAGAGATATGCCGTCTGCTGTAATTTTATGCCCTAAGAATTCTATGGTTGACCTGCCAAATTGACACTTGTCAAGGTTAATTGTCAGACCAAAGTCTTGGAGCCATTGGAAAAGGCAGGGAAACTGCAAGTGGTGATCTTGCTCATTTTGAGTTGATAAAGGATGTCATCCAAGTAAATATGCGCAAAGTCTAAATCTCTGCCCAGAGCATCCATGAGCCGCTGAAAAGTTTATGCGGCATTCTTTAAGCCAAATGGCATTCTGAGGATTTCAAAAAGACCAAACGGCGTAATAATTGCTGTCTTGGAAATAATCATTCTCATGAATAGGTATCTGATGATATCCCTAAACCAAATCAATCTTTGAAAATATGCGGCAATGATGCAGATGGGCAGTGAAATCCTATAGGTGTGGAATTGAATATCTGTCAGGTGTAGTGACATCATTAAGCCTACAGTAGTCACCACAGGGACTCCATCTGTATGTCTTCTTGGGTACCATTTGCAAAGGTTAGGCCCAAGGCTGTTTCAGCATTAGATGATACTCAATTCTTCCATTGTTTTGAATTCTGCCTTTGCTTGCCGCAATTTATCAGGCGCCCGACGACGAGACCTGGCATGGACTGGTGGGCCTGATGTGTCTATGTAATGAGACACACCAAGGGCTGTTCTTGAGGCATTGAAGTTAGGGGTGAGAATATGGGAAAATTCATTAAGTAGAGCAGTATATGCATCTTTGTGTAACATATGTACTCTGAGCTGTGAAACTCTCCCCTTGATGCACGCCAGTGGATATGTCTGAAAAGTGGTGGCGTGAACTAATTTTCTGCATTTTATGTCTACCAATAAGTCGTGGGAACATAAAAAATCTGTACCCAAAATGGTCTGAGTGACAGAAGTGAGGACACAATTCCAATGGAACGTGGTTCCACCTATTCCGATTGCGACTCGTCTAGTGCCAAAACTTGGAATGGCAGTTCCATTCGCTGCTCGTAGGGTCAAGTGGTATTTTTTATGTGTCCTTTCAATATAGGTCAGTGGGAGCAAACTAAGTTCAGCATCTGTGTCTTCAAGGAATTTGCACTTACCCACATCGTCCTGAAGATACAAGTACGACAGCTGCCGAGGCCACTACTGGCAGCCGGCTATCTCGCTTCCCGACTTCCTTTTGTAGTAGGTACATGGCTGGATGCACTTATGGGCATTTTTTCCCAGCGGTGATGGTAAAAACACTACTCTCAATGTACATCAGCACCTTCCTTTTTCTTGGATTAAACTCCAGATACAGGAGGCTGGTAGGATGTGAGAGATGCTTCTGTTGCAAAAACTGGATGTATTCGGGCAGACTCTTGTGTAGGATACGATAGAGCCTGTCAGCCTTTCGAGCCACATCATGGGGATGGCGGAAATCCATGTTACCAATGGGTATGGTGACGTGAGCTGGAAGTTTTGACAGAAATAAGGTTTTGAAAAGCAGACAATGGGAATGACCATCTGACAATCCCAGCATCTCATTCATCAGGTCTGATGGATTCTTGTCACCTAGGCCTTCCATGTTTAAAAGACCTATGCCATGCTCATGCCTAGCAAGTTCCAATGTGTCAAGAAGAAACTGGTGGAACCTGGTGTACTGGTCTTTTGCCGGAGGATGAGCAATGAATTTGCTTACTCGCGATGCAGTGGCTGCGTCCAATGTACTCATGACATGCCAAAATTTTGTGTCTTCTGCCTTATACCTCGAAGACGAAACTGGGTTTCAGCTTGAAGAAACCAAATTCGAGGCTGATGTGTCCAGAAATGAGGCAAATGAAGCCCAACTGCATTAACTGCCATGGTGGCAGCAGATGTTACTGCTGTTGAAATGTCCTCCTTTTCCATAAGGATTCAAATTTGTTAAATCTTAACTCTGGGTCACCAATTTGTAGTGGCTACTATGGTAGATGCTACTAAATAAAGGCATACACACACAAAGGTAGTCAACTCAAGATGAGTTTATTGCAGGCATGCACAGACCTTTTATTCCCTACCTGTTAATGAGCTCGTTAGTGAACAGCTGCTGGTCCACAGGACTAGCAGGTTAAAGCTATGAGCCATTAATGCTCCGCGCCTTTAGGCAGGGGCTTCATCTGATCCACTCTCTGTACTTTGGTGCCCAGCACTGCTAGCCCACAATGCGTCAGGTAAGTCTGTGAACTGACGGTGGTGGTTCTCAATACTGTGCTGTGCACCCGCTACATCATGATATTTTTGATGTCTTTTCTGTCTTCACCCAATGCAGTGGAGGGGGGACCGAATTTATACCATTTGACATTTTATCTTGATATATATACATATGTGATAGTTTTTTCTATTTTGTTCCCTTTTCTTCATTGTACTGTATTATAAAAACCAATAAAGAAGATTGAAAAAGGAAGACAAGTGTTACAATCAAAGGTAACTTTGTTAAGCACACAAGAGACAAACAGGGAAGACATCAAATGATACTTAATTACTCCACTACTAAACAGCTATATAGACATTCACGTTGGACCCAGGTTGGACTCCTGTACCAGTAGCCACCTATCTTCTATATGCTCTCGTACATGTACATACTTTACAGACAGGGACTTCCAAACACACTCCCGATTCCCTGTACCAGCGGGGGTTTGGTTCTCCACAAGCACTGATCTAACACAGTGCTTTGGCTCAACTTAAGTGTAGTGCACACGTTACCCATGCGATGTCCACAATAGTGACCTGGCATGGAGTGATGTCCTGGCTTGGGACAAGAGGCAGTGAGAGCAAATTATGATATGCACATCAATGTTTTATACAATTCTGAGCTCAAGTAATTTAAATGAGCCAATGGCAAGGTGTGCACTAATGGGTGGCCGGAGTCCAATCTTGATTAGCAGGTTATATGACTTCTGAATAAGATTCAGACGGGGAGGACACACGACGATCCGCAAACCACAATATTCCAGACAGACAGTGAAGGCAAGTGTTCCTCCACAATCCACATTTAACAGACTCCTACTATCCTGCACACAGCATCTTTCAGCTACCCCTGTCAGGAGATACAGCTTCTTCCCATGGGCAATGAGACTGTTGAATAACTGAATCAATTGTCCATATTAATCCTCCAAGACTCTACTTAATTAAACTTGATTAAACAATATTGATTTATTTTTACATATGTATATACAGATATGAATGTACGACATGTTTTGCTTGTCTGTATGTGTGATATGTCTGGTTGGATGTTTGTATGTTTTTGCACTGAGGACTGGAGAATGCTGTTTTGTCAGGTCATACTTGTCAAGCAGATGATAATGAACTTGACTTGCCACATTCCAGCACTGGCAGCTTTTGTCTTCCAATCACACAGTCCACCCTGAATGTTCATTCCAAAGAGGAAGAAAGATTCTAAGGGGAATAAGAGTCGACCATGCCTGACAAGGGAAGTCAAGGACAATATAAAAATAAAAGAGAAGAATAACAGCAAAGATGAGCAGAAAGCCAGAGGATTGGAAAATTTTTAAAGAGCAATAGAAGATAACTAAAAAGGCAATATGGTGAAAAGATGAGGATAAAGGTAAGTTAGCAAATAATATAAAGGAGGATAGTAAAAACTTCTTTAGGTAAGTGAAGAGAAAAAAATTAGTTAAGATCAAAGTTGGGCCCTTGAAAACCGAAATGGGTGAAATTATTATGGGGGGTCAAGGGAATGGCAGATGAGTTAAACAGGTACTTTGGATCTATCTTCACTAGGAAAGACACTGTCTCTCAGATGTAATACTGGACAGAGGACCTAGGGTAACGGAGGATCTGAAGGAAATTCACATTAGGCAGAAAATGGTGTCGGGAAGACTGATGGGACTGTAGACTGATAAATCCTCAGGGCCTGATAGTCTGCATTCCAGGTAGTCATTTTTCAATGTTCTATAGATTTAGGATCAGTTCCTGCAGATTGGAGGGTAGCTAATGTTATCCCACTTTTTAAGAGAGGATGGAGAGAGAAAACAGGAAATTATAGAGCAGTTAACCTGATATCCGTGGTGGAGAAGATACTGGAGTCAATTATAAAAGATGAAATAACGGCCACTTGGAAAGCAGTAACAGGATTGGTCCAAGTCAGCATGGATTTATGAAGGGGAAATCATGCTTGATTAATCTTCTGGAATTTTTTGAGGATGTAACTTTGAAAATGGACAAGAAAGAGCCAGTGGATGTAATGTACCTGGACTTTCAGAAAGCCTTTGATAAGGAACCACATAGGATATTAGTGGGCAAAATTAGAGAACATGGTATTGGGGGTAAGGTACTGATATGGATATAAAATTGGTCGGCAGACAGGAAACAAAGAGTAAGGATTAACTGGTCACTTTCAGAATGGCCGGGAGTGACCAATGGGATACCACAAGGCTCGGTGCTGGGACCGCAGCTATTTACAATATACATTAATGATATAGATGAAGGGATTAAAAGTAACATTAGCAAATTTGCAGATGACACAAAGCTAGGTGGCAGTGTGAAATATGAGGAGGATGTTATGAGCATGTAGAGTGATTTGGACAAGTTGGGTGAATGGGCAGATGCATAGCAGATACAGTTTAATGTGGATAAATGTGATGTTATCCTTTAAAGCTAATGGCATATTGGCCTTCATAACAAGGGGAGTTGAGTATAGGAGCAAGGAAGTCCTTCTCCATTTGTACAGGGCTCTGGTGAGACCACATCTGGAGTATTGTGTGCAGTTCTGGTCTCCAGGTTTGAGAAAGGACATTCTTGCTATTGAGGGAGTGCAGTGTAGGTCCACAAGGTTAATTCCCAGGATAGCAGGACTGTCATATTTTGAAAGATTGGAGTGACTTGGTTTATATATATTTGAATTTAGAAGGATGAGAGGGGCTCTGATTGAAACATAAGATTATTAAGGGATTGTACAAGCTAGAGGCAGGAAACATGTTCCCGATGTTGGGGGAGTCCAGAACCAGAGGCCACAGTTTAAGAATAAGGGGTAGGTCATTTAGAACAGAAGTGAGCAAGAACTTCTTTTGCCCAGAGAGTTGTGGATCTGTGGAATGCTCTGCCTCAGAAAGGAGTGGAGGCCAAATCTCTGGATGTTTTCAGGAGTTAGATGGAGCTCTGAAAGATAGTGAAGTCAAGGGGCGAAGGCAGGAACGGGGTTCTGATTGTGGATGTTCAGCCATGATCACAGTGAATGGCAGTGCTGGCTCGAAAGGCCGAATGACCTACTCCTGCACCTATTGACTCATCTTCTTAACCCTTTTGTTTGTCTTACTTCTCTCTCCCTTTATCTGGCATCTGTCAATCTTCTTCCTCTGTCTGTCATGTTTCACCTCTACCTAGTTCACCAATCCCACATGGGGGCTCTGGCCCACCACTCCCATCTTGTCCTCTTTACACTGGCTTCATTTAACCAGTCTCAATAAAGGGTTTTGTTTTGAAAAATCGACTATTCTTTGTCTCCCACTGTTGCAGTTGACCCGCTGAGTTGCAGTTGACCTGCTGAGTTCCTCCACTGTTGCAGTTGACCTGCTGAGTTCCTCCACTGTTGCAGTTGACCTGCTGAGTTCCTCCACTGTTGCAGTTGACCTGCTGAGTTCCTCCACTGTTGCAGTTGACCTGCTGAGTTCCTCCACTGTTGCAGTTGACCCGCTGAGTTCCTCCAGCAAAGTGTATTTAGCGTGAGATTTCAGCATTTGTAGTCTCCTGTGTGTCGCACCAAGTTTCTGCTTCTTTTATAATCCACTTTCTGTTCACTCTCACTAATAATTTCATGTAGCCTTTGGAAAATAATCCATTAGCACTTTTATTTACTTCCATTTGGTTTGACCTCAATAAGCTCTCATCTTTATTTTCAATCTCTTTTTACATAGAAGAGATTTCAATAGATCTACTGCGGAAGTGTACTGACTGGTTATATCACAGCCCATTTGATAACTTGAATGGCCAAGAACGCAGAAGGTAACAAATGTGGCAGATGCAGCAAGTCTATCACAGATATCTATAGAGTAGCTACCCAATGTCATGAGAGACTTCCATCACCTTGGCCATGCTCTCTTCTTGCCACCTTAAGCAGAAGATACAGAAACCAACAATCTGCTACCTCTAGCTTCCTTCCAAAAAATATCTGGCTCTTGAACTTTTCTGTACTACCCTGACCATTACACTTTCTCAAGACCACCAAAGGTCTATCTGCTCTATTAACACAGCACCTTTTTTGCTCATTTACTCACTCATAGAGTAAGTGAATGAGGAAATATCTATATATCTTTTATTCTTTTTTATCCATCTTCATAATGCCTTACTCTTAAATTGTTATTAGTGTTTTATGTTCATGGCAAGCTCCA
Source organism: Narcine bancroftii (assembly GCF_036971445.1). Lineage (NCBI taxonomy): Eukaryota > Metazoa > Chordata > Chondrichthyes > Torpediniformes > Narcinidae > Narcine > Narcine bancroftii. Next base: position 287,416,233 of record NC_091472.1, read on the forward strand.
AAAAAACAAGGATTCCATTTGCACCTGAACACTGAACTTACATATATAACAATTCATTCAATGTCCAATAATCGATGCAGACGAGAGGGGCCGAGATGGCCTGTTTCCATACTGTAATTGTCATATGGTTATATGATTTCCTGCTGAGTGACTCATTCTCATCCCATGGCCGCGTATTACCTGGAATCTCAAGTGCTTTAGTTTTGCTCACTATTCCCTTTGGAGATCCCTGCGAGGGGCGCTGGACACAGTGACAACTCTCCATCTGCCTTACGATAGACAAAAGTTAAAGAATTTAATGTATGTTACATTCTAAATGTAGTATTGCAGTGGCAGTATAGTGGCACTACAACTCCCAGGAGGCATCGAACTGGCCATGTGATGTCAGTATGTGATGATATCACCGCTGTCGAGCGCATGATTCTGGCTTATAAAAGGTTGCATCTCAAAAAAATTCCAAATGAAGGCTGCTGCAGTGTCCACTCTGGCTCCAAATGGTCCTTAGCCTGATCTAATTCTCTCTGTAAGATCAGTTAAATAGCATGCCAATTCAGGTCTACTGGGGTAGTGTTTGTGATTAATAATGAGGAATTTCTTTACATCATTCATTCCCATTCATTTTTTTCTGGGTTCTGAGAACTTCACATTATTACAGGGGTAATCCACATCAGGTAATCCATAAAACCCTGATCATTAGAATTATTATCACATTGTCCAACCTACCATATTCATTGGTATTGAGTGAGTAGAGGTTCAGTATTTGTCTTCTCCAGTAATGCCTCACACAATGCAAAGGCTTTATCACAATATACAAAAAAAACTATGCATTAGCCAGAAAAAGAACATTTATTGAGAATATCTGTTAATATTTTATTTAAATATCACAGAATTAAATGATCAAAAATATTTTCTTACTGCACCAAAATCAGAAATATTTTGTTGTTGATAAATTAATTTTGTAAAGCTACATATATATTTTAACGATCCAAAAATGTTACCTTTTCCACTGCTTAAATCCAGCTATTTCTTGCAAAATCAGAATTCAGAAAGTTCTTTTTTTAATGAGTAAAATGGTCTTTAGTGAGCTGATATGATGGTACATTAAGAAAGAAAATTGTGTGTATATCCCATGTAAGAGCAGCAGCTTTTATCATACTTTATTCCTGCGACCACTAAAGAAGCTATTTTGCAAAGTAGGCCACAAGAACAAGAGGGGTTATCAACGAGAGAAGTAACTTTTACACAGTTCTGGCAAAGATACAAAAAGGAATAAAAATGATAGGTCAGAAATATCCCTGCAAATTGAAATGCCTTCATTTCTATCATCATATGAGGGAAACGAGTTATTTTAAAATATTCCTCTCATTTATAAGAATCATAAAACCAAAGAGTTTACAACAAGGGAGACATCATTCTGACCACATTAGCTGCAAATCTTTGGATGTTAGGAAACTTCTTTGAGGTATGATGAACCATGCCTTTACCAACCACCTTTTGCACTGTCCATTTTAGCTCTGACGGAGTAACTATTTCCCCTCTCAGCAGCTCGAGAATAAAGATGTCTGGTGAAGATGCAATACCATTGGTGGTGATGTCCGTGCGATGACATGTATTTTTTTTTCTTCCTCAAACAATCTGTACGAACATTGTGATTTACACATTTATTCACACAAAGATGAAGTTTAAAATTGCAATACCTATGGCAAATATGTCACAAATTGTGTGCAGTTGGAGTGAATTGTTTACACAGCTTTTGCATCTATTATTGTATTTGTAGTTAGCAGGTAATCTGCTACAAATGTTGGCAAATATGTCAGAGGGATCCATAGTAGTTTTGCATCAAGACCTGCACTGTACCTGGTCCTTGGGTACTTGGCTGTCAGAGCATGTTCCATACACCACACCACCTGTGAAAGATCTGTACTTGACAATATTTTCACCAATTTCGCTCGTCTAATGTCTGCTGTGAATATTCAAAGGGAAGTGTTAAGTAAGTACGAAATCTGGTATAAAGATGGAAATGCTTTAAAAAATACATGTCTAGCATCCATAATTAGAAAAAAATGGATTAACATTTCTGTCCACCACAACAGAATTGTTAGCTAAGTGAACTTCCTCAATGAGATTTGAGCCATACAGTTTTAATGAGACATATGAAAATAATCTGGAGAGTCCATTTCTCTCCATAGTTGTTGCCTCACTCACTGCTTTTCTCATCTCTTTATTTGCTGAAACAGCCCTTGATTTTCATATGCATGCTATGAATTCCAAGGAGGAATGGTGGTGAAAGGCCTCAACAACTGGATCCTCAACTTCTTGACCTGCAGGCTGCAAGTAGTGAGGATTGGCGATCACCCTCTGCACCAGGGCCCCACAAGGCTGCTCACTCCATCCCTTCTGATGGCACAATTCTCCTGTAACTCATTTTACAAGTTTGCAGAGAACACCACTGTCGTAGGACAGATCTCAAACAACAACAAGATCGATTAGAGGAAGGAGATGGGTAGAGTTCAGTGGCATGGTGTCAAGGCAACATCCTCTCCCTCCATGTCAGCAAAATGAAGGAGCTGGTGATTAACTTCAAGAAGGAGGGTGGAGTACACACCTTTGTCTGTAACAATGGTGCTGAGGTGGGGACGGTAGGGAGATTTGTTTCTAGATGAAAATACCAGCAACAATTGGTCTGGTTCAACCACGTTAACACTATGGAAATTTTTATGGGGGCACCATAGAAATGAGCTTGTCTGATGCAACATGGGCTGGCATGGGAACTGTACTGCCCAAGACAACAAGAACATGGAGAGAGCTGAGAATGGAGCACAGTCCATCACACACTAGCCTCCCCTCCACTTACTCCATCTATAATTCCCACTGTACCATTAAACAAACAAAAGGATTCAGACCACACTGGTATATTCCCTATCCTGGAAGAATGAACATGATTTTCATGTACCATAAGATTCAAGAACTGTCTCTTTCATGCTGTTTTCTTGAATGAACCTTAAACATAAGAGGATCTCACAAACCTGGCCTCATCATAGTTCTGCACTGCTTTAACTGCACTTTTCTCCTTTACACGATATTTTTAATTTTAGTTGAGACATGCAACACAAGCCCGTGCCACCAAATTACACCCCCAATGAACCTCGATACATTTTTGAATGGTGGGAGGAAACCAGGGCACCCGGAGGAAAACCACGCAGACGTGGGGAGAATGTACAAACACCTTACCGACAGCGCGGGATTTGAACCCCGGGCACTGGCGCTGCAAGTGTTGCTCTAATCACTATGCTAATCGTGTCACTGTTACGTTATACTTAAGTTAATATAATGTATTTCTGTTTTATCTTGCACTACCTGTTGAACTTAGGATATCATGCAAAACAAAGTTTTATCACTGTTATGTTAGTACATCTGAAAATAATAAACCATTTAATGGTTTAATCATCTGTAAACTTGCAAATTTCAGAATTCAAAACAATCAGGTCACCTTTTGCAATTCTGTGGGTTGGGTCTCCTCAATCTAATAATTAAACATCAGAGATTCCCAAGATGCACCAGTTTCATTGTTGTTGTATCGTGTAATGAACAGCAGTGTATAAATATGTGAAAGAATGACAGGCATTACACAATACTGCACTCATATAATTCAATGTTGATCATTGAACTAAAATGGACTTCTGAACATAAAACAGAACATACAAATCTACAGCTCAGTACAGGCCCTTCGAACCACAGTGTTGTGCCAACCCAATAACCAACCCAAACAAATGTCTACATTTCCCTACTGCAAACCCTACATTTGTCTCCATTTCATGTATCTATCCAAATGTCTCTTAAAAGATCTTAGTGCACCTGCCTCCACCACTATTGCCATAAGTACATTCCATGCACCCATCACTCTCTGTGTGAAGAACTTACCTCTTGCATCCCTCCTGTATTTAATCCCAAGAAACAAATCTATGCCCCCTCATGTTGGCCATTTCAGCTCTGTGAAAAGCCTTTTGCCATCCACATGATCAATGCCTCTCATTAACATATTACAACTCTATTGGGTTACCCCCTCATCCTCTGCTCCAAGGAGAAAAGACCAAGTTCACTCAAACTATCCTCATGAGGCATATTCTCCAATCCAGCCAGCATCCTTGTAAATCTCCTCTGCACCCTCTCTGTGGCATCCACATCCTTCTTGTAGTGAGTTGATCAGAACTGAACACAATATTCGAAGTGGGGTCCAACTGAAGTCTTGTATAGCTGCAACATTACCTTGTGGCTCTTGAACTTGATCCCACAGTTAATGAAGGTTAACACACCATACACTTTCTTAACTATACTGTCAACCTGTGCAGAAGCTTTAATTGTCCTGTGAACACAGACCCCAAGATCTCTCAGTTCTTCCACATTGCTTAGAATCCTTCCCTTAACATTGTATTCTGCCTTCAACTTTTACGTTCCATGGGATTAGCAGTAGGGAAATGGGCTCAGTACCGTGCTGTACCAAAATGAACCACTTCACATTTTTCTGGGTTAAACTCAATCTGCCACTTCTCAGCCCAGCTCTGTATCCTATCCATCACCCTCTCTAACCTCTGACAACCCTCCAGACTATCCCCAATATTACTTTGTATCATCCGCAAATTTACTAATCCACCTTTCCACATCCTCATCCTGGCCTTTTATAAAAAAAAACAAAGTTGACAAGCTTAGCAATAATTTAATCCTGAAAGGTTCTAAGAGTCTTTATGGGAATTACCTTTCAATAATTCAACATGACATCCATAAACATATGGTTGTAAATATATTGTGGAGAAACTCAAAAGGTTGAGCAGCATCTTTGGAGGAAAGATGCTGCTCAATCCCATAAATTGCTCCAATATTTTCCCTATTTCTCCAGGTTTTGACATCTTCAGTTTCTTGTGTCCACATAAAATTTGGTAGCAGGCCTTTAAGACAAATGAGGATTAACTGATTTGTGAGGAAGACAAAGGCTCTAAAACTACTCATCAAAATTAATGGTGTACACTCATCCTTCCCTTCCCACCCACATCCCACCTTAAGCAATCCCTTACTAATCACAGAGCACCGATGGCATAGGGATTACTTAAAGTGGTATGTGAGTGGAAAGGAAAAGGTTGAGAACCACTGGTGTACATGCTTACTGGGGTATTCAAATTTTATTATTTCAATAATTACTTTACTGAGCTTCTAAAGCACAGATATTGTAACAAAATATACCTAATATTCACAATGTAATTCTTAGGGTTCTTTGAAAAGTCAAAAGGATGAATATTTCTTACATTGTATAAAATAATCTTCTCCATATTGTTTTCTCACATCAGGAGGGAGGTTCTCCCAGATGCATTGTCTCTCATGATGATGTAAGTCACAGTTCGTCAATCTGGTTTCAAAAGTCCCAGGTTCAATACAGGCAACTTTTATTCCAAAACTCTTCAAATCACGCCTGAGCAAACAGCACAATTTGCATTGATGAGAATGGAAAGAACCAATCTGTTCAGTTGTAAACTGTACTAAAATGTAGAATATATCATTTTTGATCATCCATAATCTACAGTCTGCAGTATGTTCTTACCCAAATGCACTCTCATCCTACAGCAGGGTCAGGGCAGTGAAAGTAGCATGAGTTGGTATCACAGTAACTGGATTTCTTATTGATTACAACACGAGTGAGACCATAGTTTGGAGGAACGAATATGAACTAAAGGATGGTCATGGATGTTTGTGTTATGGTGTCTGTGAAAACATACCACAGTGGTGGTCATTAATGTGGAATTGATTGCACATTTTAACCTCACTAAATTACATTCTAATCTAAGCATCAAAATTAAAATATGTAAGTTAAATTAGGATGCCAGGAACATAAATTAAACAATAAGGACAAGTTTGTTGTCACTGCATTTCTTAGGTATGTCATTGAAAAAGTAACTCAATAGCATCCATGTGAAACAGAAAAGTCTGCAGATGCTGTGATTATAGTAACAATGCAATCAGTCCCTGGGTTATGAATGAGATCTGTTTTAAGTCTGTCTTTAAACCAAATTTGTAGGTAAGTTAGAGCAGGTACACATGGTTCTTATTTAGTGTCAGTTAGTCAAATGCTTGTCTTAGTATATAGAATATATTTGACCTTTCCATGCATATAAAACTACTGGAGTCAATTTCTTGAAGTAGGCATCAAGGGCGGTTTGTACAGAGCTTTTCTTTCTGTGGCAGCTGAGGGCCTCGGTATCTATATGGCAAGCTTTTGGTGAACCTCTCTGTATGAGGATCACTCTCCTCTAACTTTGCTATCCCTGCTTCAATGAGACAAAAAGGCTTCAACTAACTCTTTCATCAAAAACATTTTTGGTTCTGGAGTTTTTTAGGACCCAGTCTTCTTCCTCAAATCTGCTGCTCTAGTTCCATAAGATCTTCATTGGTCAGTTCTTCGGCATGGGAGTCGAGCAACTCTACAACATTATTTTCACTGATGTCCAACTGCAGTTGATTACCAATATCAATCACAACTTGCCTGGCTTCAGCGATGTCATCAGTTGTAAACCCCTGAAAAGCATGCACAAAGTAGGGGCACTGTTTTTTCCACACTCCTTCCATATTTGACTGCTTCACTTCATCCCAAGAGTCAGCAATATTTCGGATGGTATCATAGATGTTATAGTTCCTCCAGAACTCCATTAAGCTCGTCACATCATCTTGGGGAGCCCTGATTGCTTGTGAAAATGTCTGCCGTAAATAATAGGCCGCAAAGGAAACTATGACTCCAGATCCATTGTAGTGTGGGAGGGTAAAAATATGACCTTTACACTGAGGTTAAAGATCATCTAAAGTGCTTGGATGTCCAAGTGTGTTGTCAAGCACAAGGAGAACCTTGGCCAGGCAATAACATTCAACAGCAGGGACAAAATGGTTCAAGAACAAATCTTCAAAGATGGCAATTGTAACCCAGGCCTTCGCATTTTCCTTCCAAATAATGGGAAGAGACGCCTTAATGATAAGGCAAACTGCCCTCAGATTTAGAGAGCAATACCAAGCAAAGGCTTGAGCTTGAAATCCCTGGATATGTTATCCCCAAGCAATAACGATATCCTATCCTTCGCTGCCTTAGCCCTGGTGCACTTTTTTCGTCCTTTCAGGGATTTTTTTTTCCAAAATAAGCCAATCTTGTTTACATTAAATATTTGGTCTGGCAAATAACCTTCCTCCTCAATAATTTGTTTCAAGGTTTCAGGGGAAAAATAATCACCTGCAGCACTTACAATGCACTTCACCTCACACTATAATATTATGTAAATTTGCCCTCACTTTGAAATGATTGAACCAACTCCCACTCGCAACTAATTCTTCATCACAATAATCTTCACTTGCTGCACGTGAATCTTTTAAATCATTGAAAAGGCTCTGAGCCATTTCTTGAACTAAAATAAGGCTAACTGTCATATTACGCTGATTTTAATCGTCTAACCAAATTATTAATAGCCTTTCCATTTCAATAATTAAACCACTGCGTTGTTTAGTAATAATTGTAATTTTCACATGCTCCATTTTTCTCACTTTATCCTTTAAAATTGTTTCAATCAATGACTGACTGTTGCCTAACGCTTTTCCAATGTCCAATAGCCTTTCACCTCTTTCTAATTGTTTTATTATTTCCACTTTATTTTCAATCGTGATAGTTTTCCTTTTCTTTGACACTTTGGAGGCATGGTTACAATGGTAAGTAAGAGAAAATTTTAAACCAAATATAAAGTTACGCACTCAACACAGTGTTAACGGAAATGTTATCTGACTTAAAATGTCAGACGGTGTTCTCCTTCTTCGAGCCGACGAACCACTGAAGCCGTGCATAGTCCATTCGTAAGGACAAGTTGTCCGTAAGTTGGATGTTCTTAATTCGGGGACTTACTGTACACAAAAATGGTGGAGAAATTCAGCAGGTCATGCCACATCTATAGGAAGCAAAGGGTAACCAATGTTTCAGGCCTTAGCTGTTCATTGGTTAACAATAGATTAACTATAGCTTCTTATAAATGCTGCCGGACCTGTTGAATTTCTTCAGCACTTTTCTATACTGATTAGGATCCATGATGTTTATTCATTTACCATTTTTAAATGCCATATTCCAAAATCTCCAGGAGGTACTTAAAGAAGTAAACTTGATTGAAGAAGTAGACTAATATTGAGACAGTCCTGAAGGATGATACAGGAAAGTGAGAGAAGCATTTATCACCCCTGCAGGGGTTTTTCCCATGACAATTAAGTTAATAGAGAAAATAATTGACAAGAAATATATTTATAGATATAATTCACAAATAATCATGCATTTAAGATGCTTATTTGCTCCTGTGTTTAATATCTAATCTACCCAAAATTATATGAAAGATAAATATCAAAGATCTCAAAATTTAGCTATCAGGTCAAAAAAGCAAGATATGTGAAATAATGTGATACAAATCCTAAGAGTATTTGCAAGGTACATCATGGACGAGTAAATTACTACCCATGTACCACAACTTTATATAAAAGTATCCAGAGACTGCTATAAATCACATTGAGCAATAGGAAACTTACATTTTTAAGGAATCTTAGATAGGAAGCAATATCCTGCATTTGTGTATTACTTTTAACATCACCAGTATGTTCCAAATGTGTGTTTTAGTTAAAGAATTAATATTAACTTAAATATCGGAAGAAATTCTTTGCTGTGGGAATTCAGATGAGAGAGCAGATGGAATTCCTGTATAAGATTAATTCTAAAACAGTGCCACAGAAAACTGAAATCATAAACTCATGTCTCTAAATTAAGCTTTATACCTACAACTTTGGAAATAGAGGCAATAATACTGAACCAAATGCATAAAAATCAGATATGAAATAAAAACTGCTCTGTAATAAGATTGAAACCAATCACCCTGTGAATTTTGATACACTGAATAAATATGCCTTTTTGTAAAACTGAGTCAAAAGATAATCAGGTTTGCAACTTCAAGGGAGTTGATGTTTATGGACAAGAATATCCACTTTCTCATAACATTAAATCTATTCCATATTGCATGTTGCAAATATTTTACCAGCTCAGTATTCCTCGACACCAGTAATGATCTCAATTAATGAGGGGTGGCATTATGAATAGGGTTTTTCCCTCCAGGTTCTCCTCAACTTGCATTCCGGCAAGCCCATTATGTCAAAAAAGAATACTGGACCTATGAATTTTTTTATGATTAAAATCTGAATATCTTATTCCACACTGAAAAACCCCATTAATGTACACAGCTGAAAGCAGACTGGGCAAGAAGAATGAAGAGGCATTGAACTAAAGTTCATTGCTGAAAGGTGAGGATGCTAAAGTAACAGGTTCATTCATTTCACGGTCTTCTGATAATGATTCAGAACGCATGGCGTCATCAACACCTGTTGAAGGCACCAAGGCATCGACGCTGGTCGCCACAGGTACTGCGAGTGTGGTGGAGTCAGCTTTGCGAGAGAGAAGCATACTGCATATCACAAGCGCGGGAACAGATCAGAATTCGAAACTGAAAGTATGGATTTGAACCATCGTAACTTTGAAAACTCGTAAGTCAGACCATTGTAAGTAGGGGAGCACCTGTATTGAATTACACTTGGGTTTACTTTGATCTCTTAGTTATTTTGCTACTTTCCTGTCAATAAAAACCTGCAAATAATCCAATATATTTGTATGTTCAGTGTAGCTTGTTTAATTACAAACTTAGTAGGTTGAAATAGAGGGCTCCAAAAATCCAGAATATAGTAGGAGGTTTAATTATGAAAGTCAAATTTCAGCCTATTCGTGAACTCACCTTAAGCTGTCATTGAAAGCTTCCATTCCATACTTTGATGGATAGTATCCTCCACCACCCATAACTAATCGACCAAGAACACTGCTCACATTCACTATTCTTCCTCTGGCTTTTTTAACCAGTGGTAGCAATTTTAATGTCACTTCTATAGGTCCTAATAAATTAACTTCCATTGGTCTTCTGAAATGTTCAATTCTTAACCAATCCGTGGGACAGAGTGTTCCAGCTATCCCAGCGTTGTTTATTAACCCCCACAGACCTGCAGAAACAAAGTAGGACAGACCTACATAAAATGGTTACGTAAAAAAAACAACTAAGTATTCAGACTTTTAAAACTTTTAACCTACTGGAATTATACCAGTGTAGAGCGCGTCGAAAGATTCAAAGGCTTGTTGATCCAAACCAAGGCTTTTATTAACTCAAAGACTGGAGCGTATCACAGGTAGGTCAACCAGTCCAGAATGACCTGGTCTGGCTAGGAGCAACCCTTTAAGACCTGCCGGTAGGCGTGGCTATGCTCTCAGCCAATCACAATAATCTTACACTACAATCTATATATACATATTGGTGATAGAATCTGTACTATCACAACCAGTTGCATGACAAGTTCAGTTGACTAAGTTAATGGGAAGCATGGAATTGGCCTTGGGTTTTCTGCAGCTTCAGACATTTAATTCAATTGCATGTACAACAGGCAGTGAGTTTAATAGATATCTGATCTAATTCCAGTCATGTTGTGTCACTCCCTGGGATAAACGGCCAATAGTTTAAATGTCACCTGGACCATCTGTAGTGCAGTTAATATGAATAGATGTGCTGAATTATTGATAAATCAAATTTTTTTTCTTTTTTAAATTTAGACAAACAGCACTGAACAGGCCATTTCAGCTCACGAGTCTGTGCCACCCAATTAACAGATACCCCAAGTACGTTTTGAATGGTGAGAGGAACCAGGAGCCCCCAGAGAAAACCCATGCAGACACAGGGCCAACGTACAAAATCCTTGCAGACAGCACGGGATTCGAACCCCGGTCCGGTTCCAAATCGCTGGCGCTGTGAAGGCGTTACTTTATGTAGTTTTATCATTTACATGCTTTTACATTTCCTCTGTATATATGCAGGTAGATGTATGTTCCTTTGCCACTTCTCTTGGGAAACACAAGCAGAGAGCCTAAGCAAAGGGGAACCCAACACACATTGAAGTTAAATCATACCACCAGTGACTGCCAACATAACTGAAAAGCCCTAGCGCTTAACTCTGTTGTGCAAACACAATAAAGTCATGGAAGTCTAAGAGATGCTAGAATCTGGAACAAAATACAAATGGCTATTGGAACTGCAGGGTTGAGACTCTACATCAGGACTGAGAGTGAAAAAATATAGGTGGTATAAAGAGGAGAGGATGAGGGGTGAGATAGGGGGTGGGGGAAGGTGGGATACGTGATAGATGTTCCGAGGAGGGGTGTGGAATGTCGGGCAGCTGGATCCAGATGTAGGAAGGTAGGCATGGAGTTGACAGACAGAGGCAGATGGGTGATGTGAAAGAAATAAATTGGAGATAGAACCAGGTGGAGGGAAGGAGGGGTGAAGTTGGAGACAGACAGTAATAAGCAGGTGTAAAGTCATAGTTCCATGTTGCAGTGTGTGTAAAGACATGTGAATGTGAATGTTTATGGGGAGTATGCACATACACAGCAATGCACAAGTGTGCTGGAGAAACTCAGTAGGTCAAGCCTCATGCACAGGAAGTAAAGAGTAACCAACATTTAAGGCCTGGCCTCTTTATCAGGTATAATCAAGAACCTAAATAAAATTGTTGGGAGAGGAGATAAGGAGGAGAGGAGAGGGGATGATGAAGGGTTTGGGGAGGAGTAGAAGCTAACAGGTGATAGGTGGACCACCATTGCCTCCAGGCACAGATACCAGCAGGCCACCTACAAATTAGCAGAACAACATCTTTATTCTGCCTCGACAGTCTCCAATCAGATGGCATGAACTTCGACTTTGCTAATTTCCATTAACCACCCTCCCCCAAATCTCTCTTTCCCTACACCTTTCACCTTTCCTCCAGCTTCCCACTCCCTTTCCTTCCTTCTCCTATCAGTTATCCTCACCCCTCAATTTTAGCTCTTTTCTCTCTTTTACCCTCCCACCTGTATCGACTTATCACCTCCTACCTGTTAGCATGTGCTCCATTCTCTGCCCCTTCCTCCTCCTCCCCTCTCTGCCTCCCCCTTCCCTCACCTTTTTATTCAGATAGTCAAGATAGCTGTGGGAGTTGGTGGGTTTATAGAAGATGTCGGTCTGAGATGGATTTAGAGAGATCAAGGAAAGGGAGATTGTTGCTAGAGATGGACCAAGTACATTTGAGGTCAGGGTGGAAGTTGGCAGCAAAGTGGATGAAATCAACGAGCTCAGCATGGGTACATGAGGCAGCACCAAAGTAGTCATCGATGTAGCAGAAGAAGAGTTGAGGGGCCTTGCCTGTGTAGGCTTGTAGCATAGATTGCTCCATAAAGCCAACCAAAAAGGCAGCCATAGCTGGGGACCATGTGGGTACCCATGGCTAGCCCTCTGACTTGCAGAAAGTGGGATGAGTCAAAGGAGAAATTATTGAGGGTGAGGACAAGTTCTGCCAGCCAGAGGAGGGTGGTGGTGAAGGGGACTGGTTGGTTTTATTATCGAGAAAGAAATAATGGGCTTTGAGGCCTTCAGTATCAGAAATGGAGAAGTATAGGGTTGAATTCCGAGTTGATGGTGGTAGAGGGAAAGCCACGTTATTTGAAGAAGGAGGGCATCTCTGATGATCTTGCATGGAGGTCCTCATCCTGGGTGCAGAAGCAATCGAGATGGAGGAATTGAGAGAATAGAATGGAATCCTTACAGGGGACAGGGTAGGAAGAGGTGTAGTCAAGGAAGCTGTGGGAGTTGGTGAGTTTATGGAATATCCTTCATTACCCACACATCTGCCCTGGTCATCTCCACTCCCACACGCAACAAAGACAGAATTCCTCTTGTCCTCAACTTCCACCCTACCAGCCTCTGCATCCAACACATCCTCCTCCACTATTTTCCTAACCTACTTAGAGATCCTACCACTAGACACATATTCCCCTCTCTGCCTTCCGCAGGGACCACACCCTCCGTGACACCCTTGTCCACTCCTCCCTCCCCACTAATCATCCCCTTGGGAGCTACCCCTCCCCTCTGACCACAGGAGATGCTCCACTGGCACGGAGCCCACACCTCTTCCCTCAGTATCATTTGGGGCCCCAAATAGTTATTCCAAGTGAAGCAACATTTCACTGCAGGGGTCACCTACTGCATCCAGTGCTCCCTCTGTGGTCTCCTCTACATCGGAGAGACTGAACGCAGACTGGGAGATTGCTTTGTTGAGCACCTCGGCTCTGTCGCGACAATAGCATGGATCTCCCAGTGGCCACCCATTTTAATTCTCCATTCCATTCCCTTGCTGTCATGTCTGTCCATGGTGTCATGTACTGCCAGACCGTGATCACCCGTAAATTGGAGGAACAACACCTCATCTCCTGACTGGCCCCCCTCCAACCGGATGGCTTTAATATCAACTTCTCTGATTTTTGTTAAAAACCCCCTCCTTTCCCCCATCATCTCTCCATTCCCTGTCTCCTTTCGCACAGACATGATCAATTCTACCTAGAACCTTATCATATCCAATTAATATCTTTCGTTGGTCTGGATTCCTCCCCCATTTTTAGAATTTTGAGACTTTCTGAAATATCCCGATTCTGTCTTTTCTGATTTTTTTCCTTGAAGGGCTCAGGCCCGAAGGATCGGTAATATATCTTTGTCTCTTATAGATGCTGAAAAGACCATCTGAGTTCCTCCAGCATTCAGTGTGCTTAGTACAATCACAGTGTCTGCAGCCCATCGTGTTTCACTCACCTTTTTATTCAGGTACCTTGCTACTTTTGCTTATACCTAATGAAGGGCCTGAAATGTTGGTTCTCCTTACTTCCAGAGTTTTCCAGCACATTTGTGTATTTGACTTGACTCCAGCATATGCAGATTTTCTTGTTTAACTTCATGAAAATATATAATGCAATTAGAAAATTATATAACCATCTGGGCATGTTCTAGCAGCTCTGCATGCCTTTGTATTTCTCTGTACACTCCACTAATGCTTGGGTTTGAAATAAAGTGTGCATGTAGACAAACAAGTGATGAGAATGGAATAGGGGAGGAGTGCAGAAGATTGAGGGGTGATTTGACAGAGGTATTTAAAATGATGAGGGGGACAGATAGAGTAAACGTGGATAGGGTTTTTCCTTTGAGAGTGGGGGAGATTCAAACAAGAGGACATGGACTGAGCTTGCAGGGGAAAAGTTTAGGGGAAACATGAGGGGAGAATTTCTTCACTCAGAGGGTGGTGGGAGTGTGGAATGAGCTTTTGGCCAAAGTGGTAGTTACGGGCATGACTTTAATATTTAAGGAAAAATTGGATAGGTATATGGAGAAGAGAGGTATGGAAGGTTATGGGCTGGGTGTGGGTCAATGGACTCGGTGGGAGAAGGTATTCAGCAAAGGTTAGAAGGGCTGAACTGGCCTGTTTCTGTGCTGTAATTGTTATATGGTTAAAATAAACAATGTTTCAGAGTATATCAACAAGCATGAGCAAAATGCAGAGGAGTGAGACGAGAAATCTGGGCCTCTTGCTTTAACTTTGATCTCATGTGAGAATGAGTTTATCTCCATAGTAAGTATTGTGTCATGAGAAATCAATGTCAATTGAATAAAACCAATGGAAGAAGTGGTGATAAACTGCATCAGGTTAAAGTGCATCACTTGAACGTGTGGGAAACTGAAAAGATTTAAACTGGTAAAATCAGATAAAGCATTTCTTAATAACTGACTTAGATTGTGCAGGTATATTGTGAAAGAAGAATGGCAAACCAAAGACTGGGATTAGAGTTGAGGTTAATGATGACCAGATGCAGATAAAATGGCCACACAAAAAATTATGATTTATTTAAAATTTACTTTGCAAATTTGGGATTCCACTTACCTGCATTTCCCACTTTCCATTTGATCTGGTTCACTGCATTTTCGATGTTGTCTGATTTTGTAATGTCCAATAGAATTGTTTCCAACCTGCTTGAGGTTTCCTTCCTCAAGCTTTGGGCCCCTTGTTCTGTCAGGCACCCTGCAAATACCTGGAATCCACTTTTATCAAAGGCCTTCGCAGCCATATTTCCAAAACCAGTATCACAGCCAGTGATGAATATGTACTTGTCTGTGAGCTTTTCAAGTTTAAGTCTGTCTCGTATCCACCAGCACAGACACCAGATTAAGAAGAATACCAGAATGTAGGTAAACATGTCCATGTAAGTTGATGGGGTTTGGTGAGAAACTGGAAGGACAAAATTAACTTAGAAAATAACTTTTAAATTATTAAACTACATTTTGCAAAACATTCAAAAGTCATTGGTTAATAGCAATTTCATTTTTATGATGTTTACATTGAACCCTAGAATATGATGAGCACTGGTGGGGGAGGAAGCTGGAGCACCGGCGGGGGAGGAGGCTGGAGCACTGGCGGGGGAGGAGGCTGGAGCACTGGTGGGGGAGGAGGCTGGAGCACCGGCAGGGGAGGAGGCTGGAGCACCGGCAGGGGAGGAGGCTGGAGCACCGGCAGGGGAGGAGGCTGGAGCACCGGCGGGGGAGGAGGCTGGAGTACTGGCGGGGGAGGAGGCTGGAGCACTGGCGGATGAGTACGGGGGCTGGAGCGGCTGGCGGGTGAGTACGGGGGCTGGAGCAGCAAGTGGGGGAGAAGGAGACACTCGAGTCGGGTACCGGCATTGTTTAGGCCAGCCCCTTTCTCTCCCACTGGCCGCTCCAGCCCCCTTCTCCCCACTCCTAAAATTAGTCACGACAGTGTGGGGACAGCCCGCGCTGGCTGCCCGACAGTGTGGGGACTGATTTCGTGAGTGGGGAGAGAGCAGGGAAGCAGGATCAGTGTGGGGACATCCCCGTGCTGACAGCCTGCGCCGGCCATCCAACAGTGTGGGAACTGGGAGAGAAGCTGTCAGGTACTGGCTAGCTGACTGTCATCTGAATGCGGCCGCTTTTAGGCTGCGGGGATTATTCCTCTCAGAGGAGTGTTACCAAACTCACCTTGCAGGCGCCTCCTGCACATTCACGTGGCCAGCTGCATTTTGCCAAAATATGCAGCTTTACAAGCGGGTCAATTGACCATCTGAAAGTGCCTTTAGAGGACTTAAGTAATACTGGATTGATACCCCTTCAAGAACTGTTACATGTGGCCACATCTCGTTATAAAACTGGGCAGAACTGACTTGTCTGTGTAAATGAACAGAAAGAATTACAAATTTGGCTTCTCTCCATGTTCTTTAATGAAAAAAAAAACTTAATACTGATTGTTGACAATGCTCTTGATTGCATGGGAGAGACAGGGTGGCAGGTATCATCCCAGGGTTCTCAGCTCATTCTCTATCCCTCTTCCCACTCACCCTCAAACCTCCATCCACCCCCCATGCCCCTACTCCCAAATCCACTAAATTGTTCCACTAAATGAATCCATCTCTGTAAAATACATTGGAATATGTTTCTAGTGAATTTAAGTTTTTATTAAAATAAAAATTACATAGTGCTTGCACCAGATAATTTATAGTATAGATTAGTAGAGCATTTATAGTTATAGATCTCTTAGTTCTTTCACATTGTTCAGAGTCCTCCTATTAATATTGTATTCTATCTTTAAATTTAACCTAGAAAAATGAACCATTTCCAACTTTTCGGGTTAAACTCCATTTTCCACTTCTCCGCCCTGCTCCCTCTGATAACCTCTGGCTACCCTTCAGGCTATCTACAGCACTACCAACCTTCATGTTATCTGCAAACTTACTCATCTACTCTTCCACTTCTTCATCCATGTCATTTATAAAAATCAAAGGGCCGGAAGAGATCCAAGTGAAACACCACTGGTTAGTGACCTCCATGAAGAATATGACTATGATCATCTACAACCACCCTCTGGCCAAGCTAAATCTGTATCCACAAGCAAGGCCTCCTTGGATTTCCTGCTTCCTTCCTTTTTGAATAAACTTTGCATGAGGAACCTTATCAAATTCCTTCCTGAAATCCATGTACACAACAACTACTTCTCCACCTTCATCAATAGACACAGTTAGAATTTTAAAATAATTCAATTAAGCTACTGAGACACGATCTTCCCCTTATTATCCTTAATTTGACAATACCTCCCTAAATGCTTGTAAATCCAACAGCTTGTCCACCATTGAAGTAAGACTTACTTGTGCATAATTTCCTGGGCTAACTCCCTTTTCTGAGCAGCAGAGAACCACATGTACAACCCTCCAATCGTGGATCTGTACTTCTCCTGTACCTAGTGATCATCGCCAGTGGTTCAGCAATCTCCTCTCTCACTTTGCATAGTAGCCTTGGGTAGATCTTGTCTGGTCCTGGACTCTTATCCAGCTTCACACTTTTCAAAAGCTTCAACACAACCTCTTTCATAATGTCAGTATGCTTGAGCATTTCAGTCTGCTTTAATTGCTTCACAATTGCCAAGGTTCTGTTCACTGGTGAATACTGAAGCAAACCATTCATTAAGGACCCATGCTATCTCCTGTGACTCCATACACACTTTTCCATTTCCACCTCTGATTGGTCCTACCCTCATACAACTCATCCTTTTGTTCTCCACGTACTTGTAGAATTCCTTGCGCGTTTTCTTAAGTCTGTTCACCAATGCCTTTTCATCACCCTATCTAAAATTCTTTACTGCCAATCTTGTAATTCTCTAGAATCCATTAGTTCCCAACTTCTGAAACTTCTCAGAAGCTTTTCTTTTCTTCTTAGGTTGATTTTATACATCCCTTGTACACTATGGTTTTTCATCTTACCATCCTTTCCCTGTCTCCATAGAATATACTTATGCAGTGTTCCCTGAATATTTGAACGGGGCAGCATGGTTAGTGTAGCGGTTCTGCCAATGTTATTACAGAGCCAGTGACCAGCAACAGGGGTTCAAAGTCAGTGCTGTCTGTGTGGAGTTCGTATGTACTCCTATATGTATAGGTTTCCTCCGGGAGCTTTGGTTTTCTCTCACCTTTCAAAACGTAAGGAAGTTGTAGGTCAATTGGGTGGCACAGGTTCATGGGCCAAAAAGGTTTGTTACCGTGCTGCATGTCTAAATTTAAATTTATTTCTGCAGTACCTCTCCATGAGTAAATCTGCCTCCAATTTATGCACCCTGCTCCTGCCTACCCCACTTAAATGCTTTCCCAGGTCATCTATTTTAGGCACAGTATGCTGAATGGCCTGCCTCTATGCTCTATGACTGTTTTCTGACTGCTCAATTCTGCAAGTGTGAACATACGCACTTTAACACTTGACATCCACATCTCTAAAAGTTTAATCCATCCAGATAGGATTAGGGGGAAACGAGTGTTAAAGGGGACAGCCTTGTTTTTGTTACACACACAAACACAGCGGGGCGGGGGTTGGAGGGATGGGTTGATGTCTGGAACTGACTGCCAGGAGATGTGGTGAGACCCTCACAATGGCTGCCTTCAAGAGCCCTTCAGACAGACAATGGTTAGAGTCCTGTTTTTTGGTGGGGAAAATGGGATTCGTGTCGTTGGGCAGTAGGGCTTGCCTAGACGTGAGGTGCTAACGGGATGTTTCTGTGCAGTACAATTCTAGGACTTTTATGTTTGCCACATTACAACTACAAATCAAGAAGAAAAAAGAACTTCTCACGTCCAACTCAAAACTGCACCATTCCAGAGTTTGGACTCTGCCTTTTTTGTTCCCGCCTTGTCTACAAAGCTGTAACATTGAGTGGGGCTGCCAGATTTCCGTACGCGCGAAACCACAGCACAAGGGGCAGGTAGTTCTTACCTTGAAATGTGAGACGCAGGTAAATGCAGCTCAGAAGCCTTTGGGACGGAATCGAACACCCGCAGAAGTATTCTACTCCCGGACTCGATCTTCCCTGATCCTGAGGATCTCAAGCGGGAAACTGACACATCGATATTTTGTATGGGAGGGGAACTATGTGGGCGTGCTAAAGATATGCCCAAATAAAAAGGCTTCACGTGTGATTGTGTAAACCACGGGTTATTTAAAAAAAAATGTATCTGTTGCCTTGGCTGTGCCTTCCAGGAAGGGTTGGTCACAACTTTCTCAACCCCCTTAATGTGGTTTTCAGTACAAGAACTTGAGAGAATAAGTTAGTGATGATGGGATGAGGAGACACTGGAAATTACTATGTGCAATTAATCATGGCATTTCCAATTCTGAACCATTGGGCAATTTCTCTCCCCCCCCCCCCCACCCCCATTTGAGTTGGCAATGTGGGTGTCACCCTTAAAGACAATATTTCCAGTTCTGAAATTGGCCAGTCCAGATGGTAGAAGATCTACAGTGAAGAAACAGGGATATATTTCAAGATTCCTTTTATTGTCATGTAATAGCACAAAAATGTAATCTATACAAAATATCCTTTTGCCAGCCATTAGGCAAGTAAAGAATGGCCATTAACATGACCCTGTGCCCTTAACAGCAAGTCTGAGGGCCACCACACAGCCGCTTCCCCTGCCCTTCCTTGTGATAGAAGTCGCAGGATTGAGAGAAGCGAGGTGGCAATGGCAACACTTTCATGTAACGTGCATTCTCTTTGATGATGTTAAAATTTAGTATGAAGCAGTTTTCATAGATACTAGTTTGGGAACTGAGGAGCAAACTGAAAAAAGAAATCAAGAGTGGAAAAAAGGGACAGGAGATAGGAGATATCAATAACATTGGGGACAATCCCAAGAGATTTTGTAAGTACAGCAAGAGAAAAAAATAAATCACTAGAGGAAAAAAATGTGACCCCCTCAGAAATCAATGTGGTCAACTCTATGTAGAGCTACAGGAGAAATACAAAGCCCTCAATGAGTTATTTTCTGTTTATACTATGGAGAAAGGCGTGAGGACTGGGAAAGAGCCTCAAAGCCTCGCTCATTGGATTTCAGCGAGGCATTGATAATGGTACAATAGGCTGCTCGAGAAGGGTAGGTCACATGGGATCAAAGTTGCATGGATATGAAATTGGCCTCATGGAAGAAAGCAGAGGGTGCTGGTAGAAGGTTGTTTATCAAACTGGAGGTCTGTGACTAGTGATGAGGGTTCAGTCCTGGGCCCATTGCTGTTAGTCATCTATATCAATAATTTGATAAAAACATACAAGGCACGATTAACAAGTTTGCATATGACACTATAGTATCTGGTATTATAGATAAGGAAGATAGTTGCTAAATATTGCAGCAGGACTTTGATCAGTTGGGCAGGGGAAATGTTGATAGAATTTAATAACAAGAAATGGGAGTTGTTTATTTTCCAAAGTTTAACATAAGGGTATGGTGCACTGAGGAAGCAGCAGGCAAGGACAAAACTCAAAAGTCTGTACAACAGACTTTATTCCAGTAAAAGTATGAACACCAGTTCATGCCTTGGTGGCTTCCCGTGTGACTGCCTCAGGCCTCTATTCGGGGGCTGATTGACAGCTGGCCAGGTGGAGGTAGCCACTTAGGTGGTCTTCCTGCAAGTACAGAGATCACCCCCTGCAGGATGCTGGTAGTCATATCACCACATTTACCCCCTTCTTAAAATTGTCTGGGGGGGGCTGTTGAATGTGCTGGGTGGTATTTACAAATTTAGATGGCCTGGAAGGCAGAGGGCCCTTGAAGTCATTGCTAAGCCGTTTGAAGGCCCAAGTGACCTTGACGATATGGGCCTGTGGCAGGCAGAGGAAGCGCAGTTCGTACGCTGCACAGACCCTGCATGACATGGTCGTGGTACAGACTTCTTGTATGGTGAAAGGGATATTCCGGGACTTGATGAAATGGTACAGGCGCGTGATGCCCGGGTGACAAAGGGCGTCGTGTAGTGCCTGCAGTTGGTTGGACTGGACCACAGCACAGTTCCGGGACAGGGCGTTGGGGGAGTCATTGAACTTCCTCTGTCTGTACTGGATTTTGTACATGGTCAGCTCGAATCTCCAGCACAAGATCTTATCATTCTTGATCTTGCCCTTATGGGTGGTACTGAACATGAATGCCATTGCACATTGGTAAGTTGGTGAACCTCCTGCCTGCCAGGTAGTGGCGCCAGTGGCGGACCACTTCCATGATCGCCGGGGCCTCCTTTTCAATGACGGAGTGTCCGAGCTTGGAACCATAGAGAATCCTGTAAAAGAAGGCCATGGGTCAGTCCCCTTGGTTGAAGGTGGCTGTGAGGGCAACATCAGAGGTATCGCACTCCACCTAGAATGGGGTTTCCTCGTCCACGGCATGCATCATGGCATCGGCGATGTCCTTCCTGATGTGAGAAATGTGGTGGCTTGGGCCATTGGGCGGATCTTGTCTGAGATGAGGGGGACTCACTGGGAGTAATAGGAGAAAAAACCAAAGCACCTGCAGAAGGCCTTGAGCGTGTGGGGGAGGGGCAGTTGCATGCATTCTGGACCAGGACCAATGACACCATGTTCTACAATATATCTTAGGATGGTGAGGCGGGTGGTGCTGAACACGCACTTCTCTTTGCTATAAGTGAGGTTCAGCTCCTTGGCTATCCAGAGAAATCTCTCCAGGTTGTCATTGTGGTCCTGCTGGTCATGGCCGCAGATGGTGACATTTTCTAAGTATGGGAAGGTCGCTCTTAGGTTGTTCTGGTCTACCATGTGGTCCATCTCCTGCTGGAAAACTGAGACCCCATTAGTGACCCCAAACGGGACCCGGCAGAATTGGTAGAGGTGCCCATCTGCTTCGAAGTTGGTATATGGCTTATCCTGTGTATGGATAGGGAGATGGTGGTAGGCCGACGTGAGGTCAATTGTTGATAAAACTTTAGAGCGGACAATCTCATTGACCATATCGGCTATTCTGGATAGGGGTAGGCATCCAGCTGTGTGTACCGGTTAATGGTCTGGCTATAATCAATGACCATCCTTGGTTTGCTGCCCCCTTTGACCACCAGGACTTGGGCTCTCCAGGTTCTGGTACTGGGCTCTATGATACCTTCTGCCAGAAATTGCCTCACTTCTCCCTTAATGAAGGCCCAGTTGGGTGCGCAATAGCGCCTACTCCTGGCAGCTATGGGCTTGCAGTCTGGCATAAGGTAGTTGAAGAAGGCAGGAGGGGTTATCCATAGTGTGGAGAGGCCACAGGTGGATTGGGGGCAGTCGCAGGGCTGTGCGCTGTAGAGTGTGAGCAGAGGAGGGGCCGCTGAAGGTGAGGGTGAGGCTTTGGAGGTGGCACTAGAAGTCCAGCTCTAGGAGGACTAGGACATAGAGCTTGGGCATAACCAGAAGCCTCTACACGTTGTATGTTCCCTCCCCTCCCCCACTGTCAGATCCACTGAGCAGCACCCAAGGGCTGTAATGGAGTGATTCTGGGCTGCGAAAGCAATCTCAACGTTCGTGGGGTAGATTTTGAGTTTTAGTGTCTGGGCCACATTCGGGTACACAAAGCTCTCAGTACTACCGCTATCAAATGGGCATTTTTTTACCTTCCCATTGACAGTGACGTCCATCATTGAGCGCACGAGTCTGTGGGGAATGTCTCTTTTTAAGGTGGTGGATGCTAGGACCATCTTGGGGCCCGAGTCACTGCTCCCCAATAGATGAGATGAATAGCGGCCAGCAGTGCATCAGGTGGGCGATCGGGTATGCACCCATGTTAACCATGTCATCCCGTCAATGTGCCTTCAGGGCCCTGCTGGCCCAAGATGGCGGCTCCTGGTGGACACACATGGTGTCAGTACGGTTGGGCAACCCGGCCGGCAGTGAAGCAGGAGGTGATGCCATCCATACGTCTTTGGTACTGGTGGAAGTGACATCATTGATGCGGGTGGAAGTCGTCTGGGGGAAGATGGCGGCGCGCAGGGTGAGCACACTGCAGTGGTGCCAGTCGGTGGCTGGGCCAGAAGTGATGTTGGTGGTACGGATGGAAGTGTGAGGCAAGTGATGGGGTCACTTGGTCCTCGCACATGGCGATATTCGGGAAGGCTCCCAGCTGGTCGCGGAGGGCCACCCTGCTCCCAATGGGACTGGAAAGGCACACTTTCGCAAAGTGGCCTTCCTTCCTGCATCGGGAGCAGTATGAGTTCCTCACAGGACAGCCTTTGTGGGATCGTCTGTCTGATCCACGCTGGGATCCACAGTACTTACAGGGGTGCAGGGTTCCAGCAGCAGCAATATTCTCTTCCATGTGCAGCCCTTCAGCTACAGCAGTCATCTGCATTAAAAGGAAGAAACTACTAAATTTAAATGAATAAATGTATTCCATTAGAAAAAATAACATATAGGTTAAGAAATAATATTGAAATATTCGAACAAGTATAGGAGCCTTACATTAAATACAATAGCGAAAACCTACCGGGGACAAACATTACCTAAGTTGATGGAAGGAGAAGGAAAGAAAAGAATAGACTCAGTAGAATTTCTGGTGTAATTTTGTTGAAGGACAACATTGTCTGACTGGCTTAATGCAACCTAGATTGTATACCTAAAATGGATGAGGGGGTGGGTGGGGGGGGTGCTTTGGGAGGAAAGGGGGGGGGGAGAAAAAGTCACTGTATATGTGTGAAAAAGAAATAGTGTATATCATGGCTAATGTGATTTATGGTGTGAAAAATAAAAAATAAAAAAAAAAAGACTGGAGGTTGGGGGAGTTGGGCATTGAAGGCCTCAGCATGATGAGTTGCAGCCTCCAGGCAGCGGACCACTTCCATTGGCCTGGTAAGTGAGGCGATGTTCTCTTCCAGCAGTTTCTGCCAGGCACTCCTTGAGCGCAGCCCTCGCATGCAGGCATCTCGGATCAATCGGTCCACTTCCCCTTGGGTCACGTTGGTCTCCGTCAAGCACGAGTGAGCTAGCTCCTGCAGGGCCCTCAGATAGGCATTTGCCATCTCACATAGCTGCTGAGACCTGTTTCTGAGCAGATACCGGGCGTATTTGTCCGAGGCTTGTACATGCTCTCCAGGTTCGTAGTCCATGCAGTCCTTGAAGGCCTGGAAAGCTCGTGGGTCCAGCTTTGTGCGGGGCACCATAAGCTGTTTATGATTTGTGTTGATCACCTCCACTTGTGTTAGGATGATCGGCTCAATTGCATACCTCCATATCTTGATGCATCCTTGGGCTTCTGGGTGTTGAGGGTCGATCTCCAGGCTCCCGATCATCAGAAACTTCTCCATGGTTGTTCTTTAAAATTTTACTGGAATAAACTGTGGAGCACTGAGGTAGCAACAAACAAGCTCAAAACTCAAAAGGCTGTACAACAGGCTTTATTCCAGTAAAAGTCTGAACACCAGTTCATGCCTTGGTGGCTCCGGTGTGACTGCCTCAGGAGGAGCCAGCTCCGGCTTATATTCGAGTTGTCTGATTGACAGCTGGCCAGGTGGAGTCAGCCCCTTAGATGATCTTCCTGCAGGTACAGAGATCACCCCCTGCAGTAGGCTGGTGGTCTAATCACCACAGGGTTGGGGGAGAGGCATATACAGTGAATGGCAGGGATCTTTGGAGTGTTGTCGAGCAGATAGATCAAGTATAACCCAAAAATTTGTGTTATAGATCAATAAAGTGATCACAAAAGCTTTTGGCATATTTGCCTTCATCAATCAAAATAAAAGCTTTCACAACAGGAGGGAGAACAAATGATTTTATTAGCTTATAACTATGGGTAGGGTCTCAGAGGATTCTGGGTTTAGGTGGTAAACCAGGGTTATATATGGGAGTGGACTGGGGCAGGGCCAGCCATCAGCACAACTCATTATCAGTGAGTCCCATTTCACTGCATTCACCCCTTTCTATAGAATTTAAGGTCTATGAATGAAGACAGAGAACATAGGTTCAGAAAAGAAAGTTGTAAAATATACTGTTATTTACAAATTTACAGATTTAAGCAGTCCGGATTCTGGAGATTCTGGTGGAGCGCCTTAGCACCAGGGGGCCTTGGGCTCCTTGGGTCTCCTGGTCTCCTTGTAAGGGAGGAGAGGGAGGCTGGGTCTCTGGCTCAACAGTGGAGGGGATGCACTTTCTTCCTGAACCAGATCGCATGAGGCCCTGACTGGCGGTGTTGAGAATGAGCTCTATGGCTCTCAGGGCACTTGAGCCCATGGACCCTCTGTTCCGGTGGGTGCTAAGTCCCTGATGGAGATGGTGTCCTCCCTGCATCTGGGTACTCCATATAGACGTACATGGGATTGGTGTAGAGCAGTTTCAACCTTTCCACCAGGAAGTTGGTCTTGCTTCTCCTCATGTGCTTCCTAAGAAGGACTGGACCAGGAGTGGTGAGCCAGGTTGGGGGTATAGTTCCTGATGCCAACCCTCTTTTAAAATTGAATAGGAGCTCATGAGGAGTAGCGTTGGTCACAGTACATAGTAGCGATAGGATGAAATGGAGTACCATAGGATGGACTTCCTGACAGCATGAGTCTGGAAGGCCTTTTGACTTTGGGGTCAGTTTGACACCCTTCCAGACTGTGGCATTTTCCTTTTCAACCTGCCCGTTCCCCCAGGGGTTGTAGCTAGTAGTCCTGCTGGATGTGATGCCCCTTGCCAGCAGGTACTCGTCACTCATAAAGGATGAGCCCCAATCGCTAAGAATATAGCTGGGATACCCAAACAGGGTGAAAATGGAATCTAGAGCCTTTATGACTGATGAAGTGAACATGCCTGAACATGGAATGGCGAACGGGAAGCAGGAGTACTTGTCAATGACAGAGAGGAAGAAGGTGTTCCCATTCGTGGAAGGGAGAGGTCCCTTAAAATCGACACTAAGCCATTCGAGAGCCCTGGATCACTTGATCAGGTGCACCTCCGTGGGGTGGTAGAAGTGCGGCTTGCACTCCACACAGACCTGACAAGACCTGGTCATTTTCCTGATGTCTTCCATGGGGTAGGGCAGATTACGCGCCTTGACAAAATGAGTCATGCGGGTAACCCCTGGATGGCAGAGCTCATTATGCAGAGACCGCAGGTGGTCAGTGTGTGCAAAGGCACAGCTTCCTCTGGATAAAACATCTGGAGGGTCATTAAGACCCTAACCTCCCCTCACATTACACAGCACACCAACCTACAAGCCCCGGCCAACCTGCGGCCTCTCCACCCTGCCCATCACCCCAATGGCGCTCTTCCCACATCTTGCGCTATGCTGCAAGCCGATCACCACCAGAAGTAGGCGCTATTGCACTGCAGACAGAGACTTCATCAAGGCGGAGGTGTGGCAACTCCTGGCGCAAGGTGTCATAGAGCCCAGTAACAGCCCTTGGAGCCCAAGTCCTGGTGGTCAAAGGGGGAACTAAGCCAAGGATGGTCATGGATTAAAGCCAGACCATTAACCGGTACACCCAACTGGTTACCCCTTCCGAGGATTGTCGACATGGTTAATGAGACAGCCCGCTACCGGCTTTTAGCCACGATTGACCTGAATTTGGCATATCACCAAATCCCCATCCAACCAAAGGACAAGCCCTACACCGCTTTTGAGGCAGACGGGCGCCTGTACCAGTTCCTCCAAGTTCCATTTGGGGTTACAAACAGGGTCTCCGTTTTCCAGCAGGAGATTGATCGCATGGTAGACCGGCACAAGCTGAAGGCAACGTTCCCATATCTGGATAACGTCACTATCTGCATCCTTGACCAGCAGGACCACGATTCTAACCTGGAAAAATTCCTCCAGATGGCCGGATAGCTGAACCTCACTTACAACAAGGAGAAGTGTGTGTTTAGCAACACCCGCCTCGCCATCCTGGGGTACATCGTGGCCCATGGAGTCGTCAGTCCAGATCCGGAAAGATTGTGCCCATTAATGGAGTTACCTCTCCCCCCCACGCTAAAGGCCCTCCGCAGATGCCTGGGCCTGTTCTCTTATTACTCACAGTGGGTTCCCCGCTTCTTGGACGAGGTCCGCCGACTGGCCTAAGCCACAACTTTTCCCCTCCCACCTGAGGCGTAGGCAGCCTTCAACCGCATCAGACGGTTGCCACAATGCCACAATGCAGGCTGTGGATGAGGACTCCCCCTTCCAGGTGGAGAGTGATGCCTCCGAGCTGGCCCTCGCTGCTACCTTCAACCAAGGGGGGCGTAGGGCACTCCGCCATTGAAAAGGAGGCCCAGGCATTTGTGAAAGCGGTCCGCCACTCGCGTCACTTCATGCTTAACACTATCCACAAGAGCAAGATCAAGAACAACAAGATCCTGCGCTGGAGAGTCGAGCTGGCAACCTACAACCTCGACATCCAGTATCGCCCTGGGAAGTTTAATGACTCCCCCGATGCCCTCTCTCGTACCTGTGTGTCTCTGCACGACGACCGGTTGCAGGCATTGCATGACTCCCTCTGCCATCCGGGATTAAGTCTCAAAACCTGCCATATACCATCTGAAATGGAAGATTTAAACCGTGTTTTTTTTTATTTTTGCATCCTTTGCTTCTGCAAGGCTGAGAACCTGCTTGTTTTTTAGAATCAGCAGACACAAGCTAAATTCCACCGAGTGGCCATACATGCAGTTATCTGAAGAAAGGACATCTGTGAACCAAGAACTTTTAATCTTCCTGCTTGTTTTGGTCACAGACTGTCAGAAGCCTAGCCTTGATGCAAAATAAACCATTGTATTCAAAGTGATAAGCTGAAATTTATGTTATTCGATAGAAGCCTAGGCATGCTAGCTTGCTCGCTTATCTTTCTTACTGTGCTGGGAATAGGAGCTTGGGTAAGCAATTTTTGGGTAATATAAGCCATGGTCCCACTGCTGAA
Organism: Narcine bancroftii; assembly: GCF_036971445.1. Taxonomy (NCBI): domain Eukaryota; kingdom Metazoa; phylum Chordata; class Chondrichthyes; order Torpediniformes; family Narcinidae; genus Narcine; species Narcine bancroftii. The sequence goes on from NC_091472.1 coordinate 287,443,889, forward strand.
GTTTGAGACTCTCCGAGAGGAGGCAACATCTCTCAGCAAGAAGAAGAACTTCTAGAGTCCAGCTAACATCCCGGTCGAGGGAGGTGGAGAAGCTGCTACCGGTGCCCCAACAACCTACTACAAGTGTGCAGTCGTTGCCTCGCTTCGGCAGTTGGGACCAGTCCAGCATTGATAAGTATAGTTGGGAAGGGCAAGTGTATTGTAGTTTTAAATCAGCTTTTGAATTTGTAATAAACATTTGCATAAACTGAACTGCTCTCGGAGTGTGTGTCTATTTTCTTTCGGTAGCTCAAACACTGTGATCAATCTAAAACGAACAAAGTGAGAGGTACAAGTTTACCCAGGACACCATCAGGGACGTCAGGGACATGACCGAGGCCTGTCGGGTCTCCACAGAGTGTAAATCCCGTTTATTCTGCCCACCCCAGGCCCATGTTGTTAAGGCTACTCAGCCTTCATGGACATCAAAGGGCCCCTGCCTTCCATGAACTGAAATGTCTACTTCCTCACGATAGTGGACGAGTTCTCATGCTTCCCTTTCGCTATCCCTTGCCCAGACACCTCCACGGCCATCGTCATCAGGGGCTTGAGGCAGATTTTCACAATGTTTGGCTACCCTTCCTTCATCCACAGAGACCGGGGGTCTAGTTTCATGAGTGACAAGCTGCGCCAGTACCTGACGGCGAGGGGCATCGCGACCAGTCACATGATGAGCTATAAACAGAGAGGCAATGGGCAAGTGGAACGCGAGAACAGGGTGGTCTGGAGGGCAGTCCTCCTGGCTCTCAGGTCAAAGGGGTGGGCCATTGAGTACTGGCAGGATGCCCTGCCCAAGGTGCTCCATGCCATTCGGTCGCTGCTGTCCACAGCTACCAATGAGACCCCTCATGAACATCTGTTCTCATTTCCCAGGAGGTCGGCGACTGGAATGTCCCTCCCAGCATGGTTCACGTCCCCAGGACCGGTGCTCCTGCGTAAGCACGCATGGACACACAAGACTGAAGCCCTGGTAGAGCAGGTTTTCCTCCTACATGCAAACCATAACTACGCCTACGTTAGGTTCGGCAGTGGCAGGGAGGACACAGTCTCAACCAGGGACCTGGCACCAGCAGGAGCACCCACCACACCACGCCACCCTCCAACCCAGGACAACGCTGACCGAGCATACATCTCCATCCCCAGGCAGCTATGGGGCATGCAGGCCCTCCTTGACCACCAGGGTCCTGCTTCAGCCTTGGGAGATGAAAATGCCCCCCTACCCATCCAATACGACCCTCATATGATGACCTCGGCCACCCTTCCGCGCGGCACCACACCAGCCACACAGACCCCTGCCGCCAGCCCCCCCACTTCCCCTCCAACCAGTGGTCAGGAGCCAGTCCTACAATGGTCACAGAGACCCCGCGGCTGCTGGATCATCTTAACCTGTAAATATTGTATGTATATAATGGGTGCAAATCCTTGTTACTGCCCCCCCTCCCCACCGGGACAGTAACAAGGGGGTGAATGTGGTGGTATACCACTGGCCTACTGCAGGGGGCAACCTCTGAACCTGCAGGAGTATAAGGGGACAGGACAACACCTGGCCAGCTGTCAATCAGTCATCCTGAATGGATCAAGCCCCACCCGGTCGAGTGTCAGTCACCCTCCAGGATATAAGCCTGTGCCGGCCTCCCGAGGCCTCACTCAGAGTTGCTGCAGCTACAGCCAGCCTGGCTCTGTGGAAGTCTTTGTGGATTAAAGCCTGTTGTACAGTCTTAACCTTTGTGTGTGTCTGATTCTGGCTAACAGTGCACCACAGGGTCCCCATGGGATTTTCCCTAGGACATTGAGGGAAGTCAGGGAGGAAGTAGCGGGAGCTCTGACTGGAATTTTTCAACAGTCACTGGAGGAAGGTGTGGATTGACGTGTTGCAAGCCTTGTTCCTCTGTTTATAAAGGGCTCCAGGTGTAGGCCCAACAATTATCAGCCAGTAAGTTTGACGTTGGTGGTGGGTGGTGGAAAGTATTCTAAGACATAATATGTATAAGTATCTAGAGGGGCAGGGATTGATCAGGGACCCCCAACATAGGTTTGTGAGGGGAAGGTCATGTTTGACAAATCTTGCTGTATTTTTGAGAAAGTGACTAGAAAGGTTGATGAAGGTAGAGCAATAGATGTGGTCTATTTGGATATCAGTAAGGTCTTTGATAAGGTTCCACATGGAAGGTTGGTGAGGAAGGTTCAGGCACTAGGGATTAATGTTGAGATAGTCAGATGGTATTCAATGGTGGTAAGAAGATAGGCAATAGAGAGTCATGGTGGACAACTGTCTGTCAGGATGAAGGCCAGTAACGACCAGTGTGCCTCAGGGATTGGTGTTGGGTCCCTTGTTGTTTGTCATTCACTTTAATAATTTAGATGATGGAGTGGTTAATTTGGTGAGTAAATATGCAGATGATACAAAAATTGGGGGGAGTTGTGGATCGTGAGGAGTTTTCATGGACTGCAGAGGATTTGGACTCCTTAGAAAAGTGGGCTGAAAGGTGGCAGATGGAGTTTAATGTAAATAAGTGTGATGTGCTTCATTGTGGGAGGAATAATCAAAACAGGACATATGCTTTGAAGGGGAGGGCATTGAGGAATGCAGAGGATCAGAGAGATCTTGGACTAACAGTTCATCATCCTTTGAAAGTGGATTCTCATGTAGATAGGGTGGTGAAGAAAGCTTTTGGTATGCTGGCCTTTATAAATTATAGCATAGAATATAGGTGCTGGGAAGTGATGTTGAGACTATTCAAGGCATTGGTGAGGCCAAGTTTGGAATATTGTGTGCAGTTCTGGTCTCCAAATTATAGGAAGGATATCAATAAGTTATAGAGGGTGCAAAGAAGATTTACGAAAATGCTGCATGGATTGCATTATCTAATATACGGAGAAAGATTGAGTAGACTGGGTCTTTATTCATTGGAGCGTAGAAGGTCGAGGGGGGATTTGACAGAGGGATATAAAATTATGAGGGGAATAGATAGTGTAGATGTGAATTGGCTCTTCCTCTTTAGGGTAGGGGAGATTGGAACGAGGGGTCATAAGTTAAGGGTTGGTGGCAAAACTTTAGAAGTAACATAAGAGGAAGCTGCTTCACTCAGAAAGTGGTACTGAGTGGAATGACCTTCCAGAAAAGGTGGTTGCAGTAGGATCAATTTTGTCATTTAAGAGGAGGTTCAATGAGTACATGGATGTGAGGGGGTTGGAAGGTTATGAGCAGGGAGCAGGTATGTGGATCTTGTGGAGTTCACTTAAATTGGTGTGGACTAGAGGGGCCGAGATGGCCTGTTTCTGTACTGTAATCGTTATATGGTGAGCAGGTTAGAGCTTTATTTAATTAAGTGTAGGAAGATGGAGGGTGATGAGATGATCTCACAGAGGTGCATAAAATCATGACACGAATAGGTCGGGTGAACGCAGGGTCTTTTGCCACGACTAAGGGAAATCGGTAGCCAGAATACATAGAATTAAGATGAGGGGAAGCTGAGGGGTAATATTTTTGAATGGATGATGGTGGGAGTATAGAATAATCTGGCAGAGGAGGTTGATGTGGTAGGTACTATAGCAATGTTGTAGAAACATTTGGATGGATACATGAATAGGATATGTTTGGAGGGATATGGGCCAAATGCAGGCAGGTGGGATTGGTGTGGATGTGGGTTTTTAGTTGGTGTGGACAATATGGGCCAGAAATCATCTGTACCTCCATAAATTTATAAATCATAATATGACTCCACAGATTGAGAGCTGGTTGAAGAAACCAAAAAAGGTGTGGGTGCCATTCAAATTCAAGCACTAACTGCAGTCTAAATGACCAGGAATGTGGACTCAGACAATGACTGATCTCCCACAAGCCCAGGGCATCACAACTCATCAAATGTGGAAATTAAGGTTCCCTTACTAATTCAGAAATGCTCATCGATAAAAATGAATTCCACTCTACAAATCAGAACATGTCATCTGGCATCAACAAGAGGATTAATTGAAGGCTGATTTCTCCAGTTTAGGTGTGCAGGGTCTTGCCTTCCGACAAAATTGCAAGTAGCCTTGAATAAGTAGCCTTAAATGCTGATAGAGTTCAAATAACAGAGTAATCCAATCCAGAATTCAATGTTTTTTGTTTTCAGATGAATCATGGAAATCAATTGTGTTCACCATCTCGGTTTTGAAGGGCTTAGGCCTGGCATGTGGGTTACCTTTTACTTCCTATGAATGCTGCATGACCTGCTGAGTTTCTCTACCCCAGTGGTTCTCAACCTTTTTCTTTCCACTCACAGACCATCTTAAGTAATCCCCATGCCATTGGTGCTCTGTGATTAGTAAGGGATTACTTAAGGTGGTCTGTGAGTGGGAAGGGAAGGTTGAAAATCACTGCTCTAGACCCAATTGTTACTGAAATATTTTGCTTGTGAAAAATTGCCATTGGCACATTTCATTTGGAGTTATGAAACTGTGCACATAATAAGTCAATGAGGTACGATTAAAGCAGGTTTTCAAGCTTTTTTCTTTCCACCCACAGACCACCTTAAGCAATCCCTTACTATCACAGAGCACCAATGGCATAGGGAATGCTTGAAGTGGTCTGTGAGTGGAAAGAAAAACCACTGATCTAGCACTTTTTTTGTGTTATACTTGACCCCAGCATTTGCAATTTTTTATTGTTTAACACGGTTATTCTTCTGCAGAACACCACTGTTGGTCTGTTGCAATTTTTTTATTACCAAGTTGCCCATGAATGTTTTTGAACCCACTTTTTACAATCAGATTGCTAAATTTTAAAAAAACTCTTGAGCATCCAGCTATCACTGCAGTTGTTAATAATTAACATTTTTGCTTTTCAGTCAGGTATCTCTGAATTGAATCCTGGATTTAAAAAAATGTCATATTTAAATATCTTAATTAAACATTGTCTTTCTCACAATTTTATAATCTGAAAAACAAAATGAATTTGTATTTGAATTTAAAATTAGTGCTCTCATTTTTATTTATCAATCCTATATTTCCAAAAAAAAAAGAATATTTCTGTGTGTTGAATTTCAGATTGTTCCATTTCTAAGAATATCAAAACTGACAGTGCACAATATTGATCAGAGGCAAAATTATTGGGTTTTTGAAAATTATTGATGTGGTTTTTAATTATTTGCCATGAGTAGGACTTGCAAAATGCCAAAAGATATGATAAACTAAAGGTCATTTACCTTCACAACAGGCTAATGAAGTCTGATTATTTAAACCATGAGATTATTGATTCCTGTTTTTCAAAGAGAAAAACAGACTAGCAGAGCAACTGGATGCACTGAGCAGCAGCACTGAAAGGTTCTGTTGCCTGTTTTCTACGCTAAATAAATTGTAAGTAAAATGGGATGGCATGTTGGGCCCTAATATTGATTGCTAGCTTTGAAATCAACAATAATGTAATTATTCTTTTATCAAGTCTATAAATTAAGATTGTTGTTGCTACATCTTATTTTTCACTTCTGCTAGTTTCATAAATCCTTTGAATGTGGAAACTTGTAAATATGTCTTGAGAGCACAAATTGTTTGGGCACGTTGGAGGATCATTTGTACTAGAAAGTGCAACTAAGCTAAACAAAAAAAATCTCCGGATACTGGGGGCAATACATTAAAGTGCCGGCTAAACTCTGAAGGTCACACAGTGTCTAAAGGTAGTAAAAGGTAACCAACCTTTTGGCTCTGAGCTGTTTGTTTTAAAAAAAATCAGGAAAAAGAGGAAGGTGTCTGAATACAAGGGTGGGGTAGCAAGGTGGGTAGGGAGAGGAGGCTAGCATGTTAAGAGGATCCAGATGGGAGGGTAGAAGAGAATGATGCTGAGATGTGATGGGGAGAGAACAGAAGGCTAGCTCCATAGTAAGGAAGGAAGGGAAGGGAATTGAGAGCTGGAGGAAAGGAGCCGCAGGGGTAGGGAAAGAGAGAGTGACTGAGGGAGGGATTTGTACTGACAATAACCACACCAGCAATGCGAGTATAAGACAGTTTTAATAAACTAATATGTACACTAAGAGGTCTTGTCTCTGCAAGACGAACCTGGAAGGCTAGACTGTAGCTATGGACAAGGTCACTGGGAGGACCCCTGGTGACCTAGTGGTGTAATTACATATCACCATAGGATTTAATGGAAATTGATTGATATTAATACTGTCCGGTTTGAGCATGCCCAAATGGAATACTGTACAAGGTAATGGGCTCGATTTGGTAGAGCATGAGAGCATGGATAGACATGTTGGGTGACAATGTTCTATGGAATTAAAATGGTTGGCCACTGGGATGTCCTTGCTGTTGCAGTGGATAAAATGAAAATGGTAAACAAAACAATCTCCCCAGTCTATGACCAATCTATCTGATATACAGAGGTTGCATCGGGATCATCAGTTAGAGTAAATGACCCCTACAGCTTCGTAAGTGAATTATAATGCTGATTTAACAGAACCACTGACAAGTTCATTCTTTGACATTCAAACATTTGGGTGAAAGAATTACAGAATTACTTGACGATTTGGATGCTAATTCTGTGAGTTTCTGGATCTGAATAATCTGAATATTCTAATTTAAAGACTCGTGCACTTTAGTGATTTTCTTTACTAGCCCTGTATGACACAGTCAGTTTGTTTCCATTTGTTATCTGTTTATAATTCTTTTGATTGTTTACATGTTCATGCTGTGTACAGTTTATTTTTTTGCACTACTTCGTAGTGGTAATTCTGCCTCGTCTGCAGGAAAAAAGAATCTCAGGGGTTTTATGTGATGTCATGTATGTATTCTGACAATAAATCTGAAATCTGATTTGAAATATGAAATGAGGTAATGTTTGGTGTTTATATTATCTACAGAAATTAATGATACATGAGTTCAAGGTGATTGTGTTGATATCAAAGCTTAAGCAATGTATAAAGTTCCCAGACATTACTGCTTTGGCAGTTTCATTCTGTGATGCCCATCACCAAGGGAATGAGGAAAGTGCTCAACATGAAGAACAAGGAAAGAAAGGAAGAGAAGAATAAGGGCTTTAAGAGAATAAGGGAAGAGACAAATAAGGTACAGAGGGTTGGGTTCCTTCCTGTCAAGGGTCAGAAGAGAGAGATTTTCCCATATCGGTCTCACCAAGGATTAAGATATTTAGCAATTCATAAGCAGATCCTCAGTGACAAATGGGACAACGTTTAATTGCAGATGCAACCTCGAAACAACACGGGCAGCTTTGCCAGTGACTACTTGGATCATAACTGAGTATTTATTTACCTATCCTTTTATATTTATTGACCTGTTGACGTAATTTAGACTTGTCTTTTTCATTTGGTATTGCTTGCACACCTGTGTGGCTGCAGCAAGTAAGAATGTTGGTGCTCTGTACATTATACTTGTGTACATGACAATAAATTCACATTATAATTATAATATTGATCTTAATTGAAAGTAAAACGGGACATTGACCCTTTAACATTGAGTCACACAACGAAGTGTAAAATAATTTTAACAACAATACAATTATTCTTTCATCTTTGATTTCACTTTAACTAGTTTCATAAATCCTTTGATGAATGTGGTAACCCAAAACATGTTTGCAGATATCTTGAAAGCTGGAGCAAGAGCTATCGGCAATATCTCACAGTTTGGGGGGTCGTGGACACTTTTAATTCCTAGAGAGCTGAATACATCTCACTCGTTCTTGGATGAGGAGAGCAGGAGGAGGAAGAGCATGTCCTTGTCAAGATTCCTGGCTTCTCAATTGCCAGATTTCCATTGCCTGCATTCAAATCTCCCTGAGAACATATTGAAGTCTCACATCAACTTGGAGACACACTGTGAACAGGAAAGATTTCTCTCTAATGATCCAATGCCCAGTATACAGAAAATGCAGTCAATCTTGCAGCAATATGGGATGACATCAATATTTAAACCTCCAGAATAAAACAAGTGTACGGTCTTGGGTGATGCCTAACTGCTGAGTTTGGTGCCTAGCTCATATGAACATAGATAACGTGCATACAGCAAAGGTCATTTGTCTCATGACATATGATGAAGTGGATATTGCAATTCTCCAATAAATATTTCAAAGCCTAGACTACTATGAAGGAATTTTACCAGAGCAGGGCTTGAACATCCTGGGCTAGCTACTAAACAATGGTAAGGACCATGGAAATGGTGGGATTATGAATGGAGTCACCCTGAAAGGGAACAGAAAATTTGTCACCTTCTCCACTGAGCTACTGCCTCCCACTGTTTCTGTGATCCCAGGAATCCTCCCTGAGTACTGCTATAGCCTGAGACTCTTGGCAACACTTGGATGGCTTCTGTTATACAACATATACAACAGAAGTTAGGACATTGGCTATCTACACAAGGGAAGTTCAAGTGGGTTGGAGAATCCAAGTGACAACCTTGAAAATCTAAGTTCAGACTAATTTGGAATGACTGGTCAGATTTCTAGGGAAAAAAATGCATTTATATGCTTTAGAATGTTTTAATTTAGAGAAATAATACCGTAACAGGACCATCTGTACTATAAGCCCACACAACCCAATTACACCCATGTGACCAAATAACTACTAAACCTGTATGTCTTTGGAACGTGGGAGGAAACAGGATCACCCGGAGAAAACCCACATGGACAGGGGAGGATGTACAGACATTGCTGGATTTGAACGCAGGTCACTGGTGCTGTAAAAATGTTGTGCTAATGTTGGTCTCTAGGCACTTTTACACAGCCACTGGACAGCAGAAAATTTCAGGAAAATTTCTGCTCTGTGGCAGTGTAAATATATCAGGACAAAAAAATTTCTGCAAATTCCATCCTATAATTTTTCCACTCATATCACTACACATTTTTACGCAGCGGCTGCAGTGTAAATTGGCTGCAGCCGCTCCATAAGAAACTGGCCTAATGAATATGATGTTTCCCCCTCCGACAAACACTGCAACTCAGGAAGGCTGTGTAAAGTGGACCTGTGCAAACAACCACATATGGACACACTGGAGGTAAGTATGCCAACTTTTTTCAGAATAATTCCAAAGTTTCTGTGTAAAAATGCCATCTGATGCCAACCATGTAAACGTTTCTGTTATTTGGTTAGCAGGTTTAAAATTACTGATATATGGAAATTCCCCTCAATTATTTACACACCAACAAGATAGCCCTTGGTGACAAAATCTATTGTCTCGCTATTTATTTTAATTTTAAGCTTTTTTCGCATCACATTTTCTTAACCACAATGTTCCTTCCAATCACACTAATTTCTTCCTCATTGTCCTCAGTTTATCAGCAGTGTTGAACAGCTTCATGAAAACAAGCTATTTTGAAAATGTCAGATTCTATTTTCCTTCGTCGTTTTCGATCGCTTGGTGAAGACAATAAGGCTTTTGAGTCAGAGTACCTAGGTAATAAACATTCCAATAGTAGTTTGTTTCTGGGAAAAAAATTTGCACAATTAAAAAATTTGTTTGTGAAAGTTTTATGTGCATCATATAAGACGATGTTTTTATAAAAATCTTTTCCTAAATTTCCTTTTTAACTGTAGAGGTGAATTCTCTTGATGACCATGGAGGCAACAGAATAGATTTTAATTTTTAGATGGGCACCATATTTGATGGCTCAGACAACACTTGATTGACTGTAAAGTAAATGAAAGAAAATATAAATGAATTAAATTGTTTATCGTCATATGCACCAGAATACAAAAAAAAAACTTTTTTTTGTGTGCTATCCAGGGAAGTTTACACATACTTGAGTACAACAGGTGGTGCAAAGTAAAATAGAGCTCAGAGTATTATTCCAGAAAGAAATGCAGTCTATGCATATTAATTACTTCAAGCAGACAGAAGTCAAATTTAACATTGCATAAGGTGAGTTAGTTCATGATTTAAGATACTAATACTAAAATGAGGAAACAACCAGATTTCAGGCCTGAAAGCTTTTCATTTGGGAAGTTTGGATATATTGTTACAGAAGAAGTTAAACTCATGAAGCTGAGGACTTGTATTGATTTCTCAAGATACTTCTTCTTCCCTTACCTGGCATATACTTACTGACATCATCAACCTACGGAATTCATGGTTAGTTCAGTTGAGATGGATTTCTTGAAACAAATATTGGACCATTGAATCCCTTTCTGCCTAAATGGAAATTAACATAGATCTAGTCTCATCTACAATATGCACTTGCATATTTAAAAAAAAATCTTTGTGAGGGGACTTGGTGAATCAGCAAAAGATAAAATGAGGAGCAAGTGAGGGCAAGAGAAAGAAGAAACTGCTGTCCACACCAGGACCAACATGGTTCAGAACTGAAGGCTTCACAGTGACCATGAAACTGTCCAAAAGTTATATTTAAGCATTTGTATGAAACTTCTTATCCCAATCACCATCTATATAAATCCATAGGAATTGATACCTCAAACTCCTTTATCAATAGACCCTCAAGCTATTAACAGATATCGCAGCAAAATTCAAATTGTTGATGTAGAGCAGTGTTTCTCAAACTTTTTCTTTCCACTCACATGCCACTTTAAGTATTCCCTATGCCACAGGTGCTCTGTGATTAGTAAGGGATTGCTTAAGGTGGTGGAAAGAAAAACTCTGGAAAAATACTGTTTTAATCGTCCCTAATTGACTCATTATGTGCACGGTTTCATAACTCCAAAGCAAATGGGCCAATGACAATTTTTCTCAAGCAAAATATTTCAGTAACAATTGGGTCTAGAGCAGTGATTCTCAACCATCCCTTTACACTCCCATACTATCTTAAGTAATCCCTTACTAATCACAGAGCACCAATGGCATAGGGATTACTTAAAGTGGTATGGGAGTGGAAAGAAAAAGGTTGAGAACCAGAGGATCTGATTTTGATGCACAGCAGATTTTCTTGCCCAACCTCAACCTGTAAATGCATAGACTGACTGAGCCTCACAAAGCAAAGACAGAGTGTGCTGCAATAGCTTTTAGCAAGACTAGGCAATGGAAGATCAAAGACCGTGTGAGCACAAAAGATTCTGGACACTGAACCATTAAACTGATTCAGTTTTGTTCACTTGATACAATGATTTTTTTAAAAATTGCCAGAAGGAGTATAAGACAAAGCAATTCTAGGTCTTTTTCAATAAAGTTAGGGGACAAATTCAGAAGGTTTACCTTTTGTTGAAACCCATCAGACTTTTATAGGAGATTTCTGGAGACAACTATTCTTAACTCTAGGGGAATGTTGAAATAAAATGTATACAGAGAATCAAGATTAGCCAATAAAGAATATGGCTTTGATTTGAACATTTGAGAGTTTAATGCTGGAAGTTCATAGCCAGTTCTTGGCTGTTGATTCATGAGAACATAGGAAACTAAGGAGATTTAAAAGGGAGGCAGATAGGTTAAATATCAGGCAAGCAGAGTGTCAGGTGGGAAAATATAAAATTGTCTATTTTGGCAGTAAAATTTAAAAAAAAGACATCTAAATGGAGAGTGATTGTAAGCTTAAGATGCAGAAGGATTTAAATATCCAAGCACATTATTCAGATAAAGCTAACATGCAAGTACAGAAAGTAATCAGGAATGGAAACAGAATTTTATTGCTGGCACAATTCAATATAAAAGTGGGGAGGGTATGCTTCAGTTATGAAGGGAATTTGAGAAATTATGTACAGAATTGGTCTCCTTATTCAAGGAAAAATATAATTACATTGAAAACTGTTCAGGGAATCTTTAACAGACGAATAATTGAACGAGTGGGTCATCTTTTGAGGAAGGGTAAACTTTTATTCCCTCAGGTGTAAGAGTAACTAGATTGAAGCGCGTAAAATTCTGAGGGTGCTTTGATAGTGAGGATACACAGAGGACTCATTAAGATAGGGCAAGATCTTTGGAAAGCAAGGAGATACAAGGTTATCTTGGCATACAGGAATGCAGAGCTAAGGTTACATTTAGATTAGCCATGATCTTTTTAAATGGCAGGGTGATCTTAAGGAGCAAAATTACTTCCTCCTTCGCCTAATCTATATGTTCCCACATTAAATAAAGAAGATAGTGGGGAGATTTACAGCTCAGATTCTCTCTCCATAGTTGCTGCTTGACCTGTTGAGCATCTCCCCTTCATATGTCAGATTTCCAGCATTATGCAGAGTTTTGATATCAGATCTATAATTACTGAGCTTGCTAGGAGATTGGTCAAGGTTTATGGTTGGGCAATTAGATAAATCTTGGTTCCGAGAGCTATTGTTGATTTCATGTTGCTCTACAATTTCCATCTAGCCCATTGATACCAATGGTATCTTCTTTCCATTCCATTTACCATAGATGCTCCTCATTTTGAATATTAATAATTATGGCCACATTACAAGAAATAAACTCTCTAGTCCAAATCTTAATAAAGATCATGGAAATTATACATGTTTGCCTTGGACATTTTTTACCCGAAAATTGAAGCATATATGAAAACTTTTTTTAAATTATGTCATATGACAAACTTATTTTCTGTTACAGATATTCGTGGTTCAAGTCAAACGTGAGTATGCTAATATATTTTACTGAGGAGTGTGATAGTACAGATTCTATCACCAATGTGTATATGTACAGATGGTAGTGTAGGATAACTGTGATTGGTTGAGAGTGTAGCCACACCTACTGGCAGGTCTTAAGGATTGCTCCTAGCCAGACCAGGTCATTCTGGACTGGTCGACCTACTTGTGATATGCTCCAGACTTTTAGTTAATAAAAGCCTTGGTTTGGATCAACAAGTCTTTGGTTCTTCCGACACGCATTACAAGGAGCATATAAATGATATGTATTTATAAAATGATGTGTCTTATTAAATTGACAAAAAAGTGATGGATATTATTGAAATGAAAATTATTTCCTCTTTTATTCATTTTACAGAAATCTCTACACAGTAAATGGAAATCCTTCTTCAAAAAATAAGAATAATAATGGAAAGATGTAAGACCAGTTTAAGTAGTTATCATACAGTTCTAGTATAACAATGGTTTTGTATTAATTACAATTTATTCACGTTGGGCCTCCTGTGGGTTTAATTGACATTTAATTTTATTGTATTTAAAGATCGTCACCGAAAAATGAAGATGACATTAAAGTTGGCTTTTTTGAGCTGGTAATTTTGAATTTCATTTATTGATGGTATTTATCTACTGTAAATTGTCTGAGGATTGTCAAAAATTTTCAAGTTGAGGGTCTTTGTGTAACAACCAAATAGGTAGAGTTGGAAATAAAATATTCTTTATTGAAGATAGTAAATCTCAGGCAAGCTATGGTGCCTGGGTACAACAATGTGATAGGAATTCATTCTTAAAAGTTTTAGTCACATACACATATGCACAAACACATATAAATCTTTAATCTGATAACAGAACAAAGTAGATGTGATTTTTGCGAGGAGTTTAGTACTGCCAGAGGGTGGATCAGATTCTTTTTGTCTGACTGACGTCGAGGCTGTTTATAGCTGAAAAAAAGAGGATGATTCAGTAGTGAGTCAGTCGATGGTTTGACACCTGTTTGTGCTGTCCTGTACACGATGTCTCCAAAATGCTAACAAGCAGCAGGGATTATGGATGCCATTGTTTCAAGACTATTCATTAGAATTGAGTGTTTCCAGCATTTCCTGTTTTTATTTCAGATTTCCAACCACTGATTTTTTTTCCTTTAAGAAAGACAAGGAGAAACTATAATAGAAACAGAAAATGTTGGAAATTCTAATCGGGTCAGCCAACATCTGTGAAGTAAGAAAAAAACAGAATTAACATTTCAGGTTGATGACCTTTCATTGGAAAGATGAGAAATAGCTGAATCAAAAGAATTTTTAACACAGGATTTTGATATTTCATCCATATTTGCTTTTGCATATTTATCTTTAATTGATGCTTAATAATTCATGTATACAAATTTATGTCTTGCTTCCTAATTAATTTGTTCCAGCAAGATCCTCCAAGCCCAGTAAATTTGATTGATATTCCATTAACAATACGGTAGTGAGCATTGAACAATGATCAATTTCTTAGGAAACCCCTTGCGATAGGGGCAAATTTGTTTTCATTCCAGTTTTGTGGGTTCTGAGGTGACTGATGAGGCCAATGAGCAAACTGCAGATCTCCAGAGAATGGACAGGGTGCCTGACAGTGAGGGGGATGGGAAGTTTGTGAAATTATATACTCTTTCTGCCTGGTTCATGGACTTGAGGCTCTTGGTTCTACATTGAATGCTCCTTCTCCACTTTCAGTGGTTGCGGACCAAAGACTCCCAAGAGTCAGCCAGGATGATGCATTTTCCTGGAGAGCCTTTGAGCACATCCTTGTATATTTTCTGACTGCTGGTAATCTCTTCCTATAACAGAGCTTGGAATAGTGTTGGGCATGTGAACAATGTGGCCTGTTCATCTTCAAGTTCAAGTTATCATCCAAATGTACAAGTAAAACCTGACATAACAGTGTTCTCTGGTCCTCAGTGCAAAAACACATCCAGACATAACACACATACAGGCAAACAATACATATGAAGTATGTATATACATGTATAAAAATAAATAAATAATCTTTAATACATAGTAGAGTCCCTGAGGATTAGTGCGAGCAGTTCATCTAGTCGTTAAGCAGTCTCACTACCTGTGGGAGAAAAAGCTGTTGCTCAGCCTGGTAGCACTGGCTCTGATACTCCTATATCTCTTTCTTCACAGGAGTAACTGATGCAGGGTGGTAAGGGTCTTCAATGATTTTTGTGCCCCCTCTTCAGGCAACAACACCTGAGCACAGAAAGGAATAGGCCTTCCGGCCTGTTGAGCTTGCTCCGCCATTAAATGTTATCATGGCTGATCTGATGGTGGGTGCATCTCCACCTGACTGCCTATTCCCATATTCCTTAATCTCCTTACTAGGTAGAAATCTATTCAACCTTGTCTTAAACATATTAACTGAGGTCACCTCCACTCCCTTCAATGATCAGTGACTTCCACAGATTCTCCACGACCTGAGAAAACCAGTCCCTCCTCATCTTTGTCTTGAATTAACTATCCTGGATCCTGAGGCTATGTCCCCTAGTTCTGGCCTCCCAAACCAATGGAAACAACGTACCTACCTCAATCTTATCTATTCTTTTCATAATTTTATGTTTCTAAAAGATCCTCTCTCATTCTTTGAAATTCCAGCAAGTACAGTCCCGGTGACTTAATCTCTCCTCATAGGCTGACCCCTTCATCTCTGGAATTAACCAGGTAAACCTCCTCCGCACCAGTTCTAAAGCCAGTGCATCCCTCCTTAAGTAAGGGGTCCAGAACTACACACAATGTTCCAGATGCAGTCTCATCAGTATTTCGAACAGTTGCGTAACCTCCCTGCTCTTAACTTCAATCCCCCCCCCCCCCAGCAATGAAGGCCAACTTGTTATTTGCCTTCTTGATGGCCTGCTGCACCTTCAAACTAACCTTCTGTGATTCAAGCACAAACAGTCTCAAGACCTTTTGCACACAGTGTGCTGCAATCACTTGTCATTTAAATAATATACTGAATGTCCATTTTTCCTTCCAAAGTGGATAACCTCACATTTGTCAATATTGTACTCCATCTGGCTGACATTTGCGCACTCATCTTTTTCTCTCTGCAGAGTCTCCGTATCCTCTGCACAATTTGCCTTTCCATCGTGTAATCAGCACACATAGATACACTACACTCTGTCCCCTCTTCCGGATTGTTGATGCATTTGATGAACAGTTGTGGACCTTGCACTGACCCCTGCAGCACACCGCTCACCACCGATTGCCAATCAGAAAAATATCCCTGCACCCCAACTCTCTGCATTCTATTGGTTAACCAATCCTCTCTCCAAGCATCACCCCCAATTCCATGCATAGATCTTTTATGTGGCACCTTATCGAATGCCTTCTGAAAATCCAGGTAAACAACATTCCCCTTCTTCCCCTCTATCTATTGCGCTCATTATATCCTCAAAGAAGTCCAGTAAATTTATCAAACAGGACCTTCCTTTGCTGATCCCAGGCTTCATCTGCCTTACGGATCCATTTTTCTCAAAGATGCTTGTATTTTCTTCTTTAATGATAGCTTCAAGCATTTTTCCGATGACAGATGTTAAAGGTACTTGGCCTATAGTTCCCTGCCTTTTGACTACGTCCTTTTTTGAATAGTGGTGTAACATTCGCCATTTTCCAATCCACCAGGACCTGCCCAGAATCCATAGAATTTTGGATAATTATCACCAAAGCCTCAACTTTAATTTCCACCACTTCTTTCTGTATCCCGGGAGGCATTTCATGAGGACCAGGGGATTTAACTATCTTTAGACCCTGAAGTTTTCTGAGTACGACGTCTTTATTGATAGCTATTATATCCAGATCCTCACCTCCCATCCCATCCATATCATCTGTCTTTGTGCCTTTACTTCCTTCAGAGATTAAGGAAAGTTCAACTTCAACCCTCCACCCTCACTACATTCTACATTGAGAACATTCTATGTAAATGCATCACTGCTTGGTTCAGGAACTGTACCATCTCAGAATGTACCATCCTGTAGCGGATAGTAAAGACTGCTGAGGGGATTATTGGGGTCTATCTCCCTGCCATGATGGGCATTTATAAAAAGCCATGAACATCTTGAAGGACTTCACATTCCCCTCCCACAATCTGTTCTCCCTCCTGCCATCTGGAAAGAGGTACCAAAGTGTATGGCCCTCATGCCCAGATTACGAGACAGCCTTTTCCTCCCAAGCCATGAGGCTTCTGAACTCCGGGAACACAGGACTAGCATATGTAATATGATGTTTATAAGTGATTATATTATTTATAAAAAAAGTTTCTGATGTAATTTAATGTAAAATAACCAGCACAATGATCCAGAGAAATGCTATCTTGTTTTGACTATACGCTGCAATGTTTATGGTATGAATGACAAATAAACGCGACTTGACTTGAAATTCTCCCTTCTCATCTTCCAAGTGCCCAACCTTCATTTTAGCAACTCTTTTGTGCTTGATATAATTATAAAAGCTTTTACTGTCTGTTTTTCTGTTTTATGCTGATCTTTTTCTCACAGTCTACTTTCCTGGTTCTTTGTTTGCTTCTTAAATGTTTCCCAATCTTCTGATTTCCCATGGCTCTTGGCAACTTTGAATGCACAAGCTTTTAGTTTGATGCCTTCCTTGATCTCCTTAGTTATCCAAGGCTGGCAGCCCCCCATCCTTACTGCCCTTACTTTTAACTAGAATATACTTTTGTTGAGCACTGTGAAAAATCTATTTGTAAGTCCTTCACAGCTCCTTAACTGTCCTCCATATAGCCTGCATTTCCCGTCTACTCTGGCCAATCCTTCCTCATCCCCTCATAGTTTCCTTTGTTTAGACATACACTCTAGTTTTAGATCAAACTATTGGAGCCTCCATTTGTATGATAAACTCAATCATACTGTAATCACTCTTTCCAAGAGGATCTCTAACTACAAGATCATTAATTTAACCTGTCTCATTGCACAGGACCAGATCTCTTGTAGGTTCAGTAACATGCTGTTCAAGAAAGCCATCCTGTATGGATTCTATGAAATCCTCCTCAAATTGCCTCGACCAACCTGATTCACCCCATCTATATGCATGTTAAAATCCCCCATGATAACTGTTATTCCATCCTTACATGCCTCCAATATTTCTCGGTGTATTGCCTGTGCCATTGTCTTGGTTGAAAGTAATAATATTTTTGTTAGAACCAACACAATGCTGGAGAAACTCAGCAGGTCAAACAGTCTACTTTATGTAACAAAGATAAAAAATACATAACCAACCTTTTGGGCTTGAGCCCTTCAAAGTATGAGCTAAAATGTAGGCAGGTAGCTAAACAAAATGGTGTGGAGAAGAGGCACAGTCCCAAAAGCTGGAGGTAATAGGTGGATGAGGGAGGGAGGGCACCCCAGCAAGCAGAGGGAGGAGGGGTGGCTCTGTGAATGGAGAGGGAAGGGGGTGGACAGCTAGAGGAATGAATACAAAAGGGAAGGGAGAGCAATCTAGCAGAAACTGGTGGCCGATGATAATGCCATAGGGTTGGAGAGAGCCTCGACAGAAAATCAAATGTTGCTCCTTCGGTTGCTGCCCTCCCTCCCTCATCCACCTATTACCTTCTGCCTTTGGGATTATGCTCCTCCCCCTGCCCTCCCTCCCCCCACCAATTTGCTTGAGTGCCTGTCGACATGTTTTTCATATCTTGATGAAGGGAACAAGCCCAAAACATTGGTTATGTATCTTTATCTTTGCACTGTAAAATATACTGTTGGATTTGCTGAGTTTCTCCGGCATTGTGCTTTATTTCAGCCACAGTGTCTGCAGACTTCTGTTATTTTACTTCTAACTGTGTGCAATTAGGTCTTCAGTTCTGGAAATATTGGTCTGGGGGAGGATGCAGGTGTTGGTTTGGATTTGGAGGATTTTGTCAAGACGGTATTGAAGGTGTTTACCAGTGCTTTGAGATGCTTGTAGTAGGTGGCCAATGAATCACAAACAATAAAGAGAGTAGGAATTTACTGCTACTCAAAAACCATATGTTTGTACCAGATCTGAGGTATTAATCTTCAAACATCCTTTTCTTCAATCAACCAAAGTATATAATGATGAATTTCTAGGAGATGCAAGAAATAATCTACATTTTCCAGGCAAACTTTATGGCTGGAGGGGAGTTTAAAATGGAGGATGTTTGGCAGAGGACCATTGTCTTATGGATTTTTGGTGTAAAGTGCATTATTTGATATTCCTCAGTCATCAAGTTGACAACTTGGAGCTTGGTCTCTGAATGTGAACCAACGCAGGCATCACCCTGCCTACAAAGGCCATCATACAGAAAGGAATTACTGTGGTTGCTGGGACTGTGAAAGATGATGAGAAAATGCGAGAAATATTTAGTAGTTCAGTGCCATTGATTAGGACGCTACGTATAACTGAAAAGCTCTTTTTTTTTGTTACGAAATCATAGCAGTACAGCACGCAAAATTACACAATCAAAAATCATTCCTCCACACGGGTTTAGTTATTCATCAACATTTACTCTGTGTGGACTTGTTTCTCAGCTCAGCTAATATGGTAGCAGAATTTGTTAACATCATTCATTTGTTGTCACAAATGCATGTCAAATAATGAATGCCCTTGCATCATGTCACAGCATTACCACAGTTAAAGATATATTTTGTTTAAACAACTGCACCTTTTACTGCAAATACATTATAAAAAGTTGGTATTTGTTCTTGTATGTAATATTTCATGTTGTTTCTTCCAGTTTAGGTTTGCTTCCTGCTATGAAATCACTTTGATGACTTTTGGAGGCTTTTGTGCTCTAGTTCATGGTGCAGCCCAGCCAGCTGTGTTATTGGTGTTTGGCTTATTGACAGACACATTCATTGCATATGACATAGAATTACAAGAATTAAATGACCCAAATAAAATCTGCTTAAATAATACCATCAATTGGGCCAATGGGTCAGAGTACAAAAATCAAAATAATGAGACATTGTCCTGTGGGTAAGTAAATGCTTGGATTACATTTTATATTTCTTCATGTGTTTTTCCTTAGTTGATTACTCAATGACATTTCACATATTAGATGGTACCTAAGCTGAGCTGAAAGAAAGTTTGAGGCTTATTCTCTTTCTATTTCCACCATTTTTTATTTCACAAAGAACCACGGATTTCAACCAGGTAACCCCATGTCATGTGACCACTGAGTTATCTTTTAAATCAAGAATATTTCATTGTCCTAGATTCATAGAGCCATAGAATTTTAAAGTACTAAACATGCACTTGTATCCAACTTTTCCATATAAACCAAGGTAGTTGTAATGGTATGGAATGTATGTATTCATTCACCAGTAAAGGGTCGGGCTGGCCCGCCCTCTGATGACACTCTCCCTTGGACTCCTTCCCCTGTGACCTAGGCCATAAAGATTGAGACCCTCTCCCTTCCCTGCATTCCCTAGCCTAGATTCGGGCCAGCTCTGATCTTATGTGGAATAAAGCCTATCGTTCCCCTCAGTCTCTGTAATTATTGGGGCTATGGTAGTGCCCAACAACAGTTCCATTAATCTGCATTCAGTCTATATCTTCTACACCTTTCCTGTTCGTGTGTCTATCTGAATGACTTTTGAATGCTATAATTGTTCCCGCTTGTACCACATCCTCTAGCAGCTCGTTCCATAAACCTAACACCTTCTGAATGGGGGAGAAAAAGATGCCCCTTTTAAAAATTTCTCCGCATGTTAAATCTATGCCCTCTAGTATTAGATTTTTCCACCCTTGCAAAACATCTGTGACTATTTACTTTATCTCTGCCCATTATGATTTATAAACTTCTAAAGAGCCTCCAGTGCTCTGGGGGAAAAGTCCCAGCCTTATCACTCAAGCCCACCAGACCTGGTAACATTCTTCTGATAATTTTTCTGCACTCTTTCCATCTTAATATCTTTCCTGTAGCTAGGTGACCAAAACTGCACACAATACTTCAAGTATGGTCTCACCAATGTTCTATACAGTTCTAACATGATCACCCTGTTTTTGTACTCAATACCCTGATCAATGAAGGTGAACATTGCCCAATGCATTAGAGAAAGGCAGGAGACTGCAAGTGCTGGAACTTGAGGTCCAACCCAATCCGCTGGAGGAGTCCAACCCAATCCGCTGGAGGAGTCCAACCCAATCCGCTGGAGGAGTCCAGCCCAATCCGCTGGAGGAGTCCAGCCCAATCCGCTGGAGGAGTCCAGCCCAATCCGCTGGAGGAGTCCAGCCCAATCCGCTGGAGGAGTCCAGCCCAATCCGCTGGAGGAGTCCAGCCCAATCCGCTGGAGGAGTCCAGCCCAATCCGCTGGAGGAGTCCAGCCCAATCCGCTGGAGGAGTCCAGCCCAATCCGCTGGAGGAGTCCAGCCCAATCCGCTGGAGGAGTCCAGCCCAATCCGCTGGAGGAGTCCAGCCCAATCCGCTGGAGGAGTCCAGCCCAATCCGCTGGAGGAGTCCAGCCCAATCCGCTGGAGGAGTCCAGCCCAATCCGCTGGAGGAGTCCAGCCCAATCCGCTGGAGGAGTCCAGCCCAATCCGCTGGAGGAGTCCAGCCCAATCCGCTGGAGGAGTCCAGCCCAATCCGCTGGAGGAGTCCAGCCCAATCCGCTGGAGGAGTCCAGCCCAATCCGCTGGAGGAGTCCAGCCCAATCCGCTGGAGGAGTCCAGCCCAATCCGCTGGAGGAGTCCAGCCCAATCCGCTGGAGGAGTCCAGCCCAATCCGCTGGAGGAGTCCAGCCCAATCCGCTGGAGGAGTCCAGCCCAATCCGCTGGAGGAGTCCAGCCCAATCCGCTGGAGGAGTCCAGCCCAATCCGCTGGAGGAGTCCAGCCCAATCCGCTGGAGGAGTCCAGCCCAATCCGCTGGAGGAGTCCAGCCCAATCCGCTGGAGGAGTCCAGCCCAATCCGCTGGAGGAGTCCAGCCCAATCCGCTGGAGGAGTCCAGCCCAATCCGCTGGAGGAGTCCAGCCCAATCCGCTGGAGGAGTCCAGCCCAATCCGCTGGAGGAGTCCAGCCCAATCCGCTGGAGGAGTCCAGCCCAATCCGCTGGAGGAGTCCAGCCCAATCCGCTGGAGGAGTCCAGCCCAATCCGCTGGAGGAGTCCAGCCCAATCCGCTGGAGGAGTCCAGCCCAATCCGCTGGAGGAGTCCAGCCCAATCCGCTGGAGGAGTCCAGCCCAATCCGCTGGAGGAGTCCAGCCCAATCCGCTGGAGGAGTCCAGCCCAATCCGCTGGAGGAGTCCAGCCCAATCCGCTGGAGGAGTCCAGCCCAATCCGCTGGAGGAGTCCAGCCCAATCCGCTGGAGGAGTCCAGCCCAATCCGCTGGAGGAGTCCAGCCCAATCCGCTGGAGGAGTCCAGCCCAATCCGCTGGAGGAGTCCAGCCCAATCCGCTGGAGGAGTCCAGCCCAATCCGCTGGAGGAGTCCAGCCCAATCCGCTGGAGGAATCCAGCACATCAAGCAGTGTCAGAGGAAAATAAAGAGTGGTCAATGTTTTGAGCCAAAAATTTTCATCAGGGCTGAGGATAGTTGGTACAGGAGCAGAGTGAAGAGGATAGGTTGGGGGGGGAAGGTTTATGAGGCAGCGGCCCCACCTGGGTATTGATGGACCTGGCTGATGCGCTATCAATAATTCCAAAGACTAGAAGTTACCTGACTAATAGGCTTTTATTACCATTAACAGAAGGCATGTCTCGTGTTGCTGACCCAAGATCCAAGCTTGTTCTGGGAAAGGGGTTATGGCATTGCTGCTTTTATTAGGGAAATCAAGGGGGTGGGGAGCCACTGGTACAATTAGCAAGGAGTGAGTCAGCCAATCACATACAAATAGTATTAACAGTGGTTTCACCACATTCAACCCCTCTTTGAAAAGAAGCCCGGTGGGGTGAAATGGGTTCCAAGTCCATCACAAGTTCAGTCTGTCCGGTGGTCTTGTCTGCCATTGTGGCCATCGTAGTGCTGCTGTGACTCAGCTGTTGACTCCTGGATGATCTGGTTGTTCTCGGTGGGTGGGGTGTCTGGCAACTGAATTGTGACAGTTGGGACAGGGGCTGGGGCAGGCTGGTATGTGGTGGGTGGATGTACTGGTTAGTTGGCTGGAATTCTGGGGTCTCCCATGCGTGCCAAGTCCCGGACAGATACAATGTCCTCGCACCCATCTGGATACACCACATAGGCTTATTGGGGGTTGGCATGGAGGAGGTAGACCCTCTCAACCAGTGGATTGGTCTTATGGATTCTCTCATGATTCCGGAGCAGGATTGGCCCTGGGGATGTCAACCAGGGTGGTAGTGTGGTCCCTGACACAGACCCTGGAGAAGGGAAGCAACTTTTTATGTGGGGTGGCATTGGCGGTGGCGGTGCACAGGAAGGATCTGATTGTGTGGGGTGCTTTGGGGAGGACTTCTTGCCAGTTGGAGACAGGTAGGCCTTTTGACCTCAGAGTTAGGAGGATGGCCTTCCAGATGGTGATGCTCTCCCTTTCCACCTGGGGGTTGTAGCTGGTGGCATTACCTCTTGCCAGCAGATATTGGCGCAGCTCATCACTCATGAAAAAGGAGCCCCAGTCGCTATGAATATAGCAGGGGTATCCAAACAAGGTGAAGAGGTTGCTCAAGGCTTTAATGACACTGGTAGTGGTCATGTCCGGACAGGGAATAGCAAAGGGGAAACGTGAATACTCATTAATGATGTTGAGGAAGTACACATTGCAGTTCAAAGAGGGCGATGGCCCTTAAAAGTCCATGTTCAGGTGCTCTAAAGGGGCAGATAGCTTTAATCAGGTGTGACCTGTCTGGCTAGTAGAAGTGTGGTTTGCACTCCGCACAGACCTGGCAGTTTCTGGCCATCATCCAGATATGCTCAACCGAATAGAGGAGGTTGCGGGCTTTGGTGAAATGGAAAAACCTGGTAACCCCAGTGTGGCAGAGGTTGATGTAGAGGGCTTGTAAACTGTATCTGCACACTGGCACCAAGACCTTCAGGACAGGGCATCCGAAGGCTCATTGAGGTTCCAGGCTGGCACAAGATACCATAGTTGTAGATGGAAAGTTCGATTTTCCACCTCACAATCTTGTCATTTTTGATTTAACCCTCTGCTTGTGATTGAACGTGAAAGTGACTGCATGTTGGTCAGTCGGCAGGGTAAATCGTTTGCTGGCAGGATAGTGATGTACTGCCTCAACAATAGCCTGGGGCTCCTTTTGGATGGAGGAGTGCTATAGGTCTGTTCTCCTAGTTAAGTGTGGTGGCCAGGTCAAAGTTGGATGCATTTGGAATGGGATGGATTTATCCACAGCGGGCATTGTGGCTTTGGCAATATCGCCTTTGATGTGGCTAAAGGCCTCATGGGCCTCTGCCAACAGGGGAAGGAGGTGGATTTTACAAGGGGGCGGGCCTTATCTGCATAGTTAGGTACGCATTGGGCATGATAGGAGAAAAACCCCAGGCACCTTATCAGGGCCTTGAGGCTGTGGGGAAGTGGGAGCTCCAACAGGAGCTGCATGCGGTTAGGATCAGGGCCAATAACTCCATTTCCATTCCCCATAATGCTGCCGAGAATAGCCAGGCGTGATGTGCGGCATACACATTTATCTTTGTTGTAGGTGAGGTTAAGGCTTTTGTCTATCTAGAGGAATTTCCAGAGGTTGGTGAAGAGCCTGCAAGTCACACTCTGGGGGCAGATTGCGGGTTGCTGGTTGGACATGTTCAGAGGAGAGGGTGGGTGGTTTAAAAATTATTGTTTGCAGACTGTGAAGGGGGAATGGGGCCCATCATACTCCATGATGACGCTCTTAAGGTGGCGCTAAAAGTTCAACCACAGTAGTACGGGAGCACAGAGCTGTGGCATCACAAGGAGTTTTAAATTTTTGTACTCTGCATCATGCACGGTCAGCATCACTACATGGTTTTCACGGATCTCTGTTGAGTGGGACTCTGTAAGTCACTGGTCTCACCATGAGGGAGGAACGCTGAATCATGTTGGGGTGAATGAAATTCTCAGTGTTCCCACTATCGAACAGGTAACTTGTCTTGTGCCCATTTACCTCTATGCCCATCATTGAACTGGTGAGCTAATGAGGGCTGCTTTGGCCGAGCGTGACTGAAGCCAGAGTAGCGCCGCTGTCTGATCTGCTGTACTAGCTTGTGGACTGGTAAGATGGCAGTGTCCAAGATGGCAGCCTTGATGGCATGCACGCAGTGCTGTTGTTGTTCATCGGAAGTGATGTCGTCCAAGATGGTGGCACCAACAGCACATGCACAATGCTGTTGAAGGTGACATCATCCAAGATAGCGGCATCCCCCATTACTTGTATGTGGTGCTGCTTGGTTTAGAAGGTTGCTTGGATTTGCATACCTTTGTGTAGTCTGTTCTTCCTGCAGCCAGAACAGACCACATCTTTCGCCAGGCAGCGCTTCCAGATGTACTTCTGCTGGCCACAGAAGTAGCACTACAGGTGCTCGCCAGCGGTGGCAGCCGTAGTCAGGTCAGGATGCGGGGTGGCCTGCAATCCCATGTCCAAAGATGGTGGTGTCTGTGTTCCCCATGTGGCAGCTAAGTTATCGTTCAAGAAAAAGTCCACGTTGTGGAGTGCTACTTCCTGAGACAGTTTGATGGCTTTCTGCAGCTTCAGTTCACCCTGTTCTAGCAGTTGCTGGTGAATGTAATCATATCTGATGGCCACAACACAGGTATCTTGGATCAACTCCTCCATGTACTCTTCTGCTGATATGGCCTTGTAGCTGTAGGCCCATCCAAGGTTTCGCAGGATCTGAAGATAACCATTGATCGACTCCCCGGGATGGTGCTTGCGCATGGCTAAGATGTGCTTGGCATAGACTTCATTCACCTGTGCCAAGTATTGGCCTTTCAGAATGTCCATTGCTTCGGTGTGTCTCGCAGTCTCTGACCACGCGGTGCCCAACCTGTGAGTACAGTAAGTGCAGATTGTCTGCGTCGGATTGGACGATCGTGGCGGAGGCCTGCAGAAACACATTGAAGCAGCATAGCCTGAGTTCGATCTTGTCAAAGGCTTCCAGTGGCCGCAGGCCAATTTCCAGGCTCTCTAGACACAGCAATTTGATAATTCCAAAAAAGAATTATAGTAATAAAATTGATGCGCTATCAATAACTCCAAAGACTAGCAGTTACTTGACTGATAGACTTTTATTACCATAAAAAGAAGACCCATCTCACGTTGGTGACCCGAGACCCAAGCTTGTTCTGGGGGAGGTGTTATGGCATTGCCACCTTTATTAGCGAAATCAAGGGGGAGGAGCCACAGGTACAAGCAGCAAGGGGTGGGCCAGCCATACATGTACCAACAGTATTAATAGTGGATCCACCGCACTGGCAGAGGTGAGAGATGACAGACATTGGCAAAGGAGACTAATCAGTGCCCCCTCTCTTCTTTTGCACCTTTACTGCTCTTCTCATTCTCCCCCTTTTTTGTCCTCCTTCCAAATGACCCCCACACCTTTTCATCCCCTCCCCCGCTCCTCATTTTTGGTTCCAAACCCTTCCCACCCCATCTTCTCATTGGATTCTTTGGCTCTTTCCAATCCCCTGCCCCAAGCTTTCTTCATTTTCACCTCGTCCCTCTTTTTACCACCATTCTCAGCCTCTACTTAACACTGGCAATCTTTGTCTTCTAATCACCTGCTCCACCTTGTGACTCATTTTCCTCAACCTGACCCTTTTGTTTTCTAGCATCTCCCTCACCTTGTCTGGTATCTGCCAGTTTTGTTTCATGTTTCTTCAATCTTGTGTAGCATTCCTGTCTCACCTCTTCAACCCTTTCCTCTTTATGCTGCTTCTGCTCTAACCTTCCTCAGTCCTGATGAAGCATTTCAGTCCAAAACTGACCAATCTTTTTTCTTCCACTGACGCTGCTTTGATCTCCTGGGTTCCTTCAGCATT
Source organism: Narcine bancroftii (assembly GCF_036971445.1). Lineage (NCBI taxonomy): Eukaryota > Metazoa > Chordata > Chondrichthyes > Torpediniformes > Narcinidae > Narcine > Narcine bancroftii. The sequence goes on from NC_091472.1 coordinate 287,470,364, forward strand.
TTGTGTTTAACCCAATGCCCTCTTCGTCCACCTATGACACCACCTTCATGGAAGAAGTCCCTGTTCTTGTTCTCTGTTAATCTGTTTTCCACATTCCTGATGAAGGGCTCAGGCCCAAAATGTTGACTGCCTTTTGCTTTCTATCAATACAGTGACTTCCAGAGTTTCTCCAGCACTTTTGGTTACTGCACCTGTACTCCTAAGTTGTTCTGTTCCACAACACTCCCCCGGGGTCTTTCCATTCACTGAGTAAGACCTGCATTGGTTAAAATCTCCTTTCAATTGCATGAAATTCAGTCTTGGTCACTGGTGTTAAACTCCCTGTTTGATGTCAGCTGTGCATTATAGCCTTCTTCTAGGGAAATCACTATATTTCCATTGATTCCCACATGTAGACTGTATCGTGTAGTGTAAGGGACCTTGAGGGATGCAATGAGGCTATTTAAATTGTTAATGTTTTTGAAAGACAGTGACGATGTACACTATAGGTTAAATGAGTGCCCTACTGTAATATGATATGTTTGGAAAGCATATTAATTGTTGTGTACCTAGCCCTAGCCAGCAATACATGTTGGTGCAGTTTTTCCACATAGTTTCAACAAACGTATGATGGTAACGCAGAGAAATTTTGTAAACAGCTTATTCATAATGTCCTTGATCTTTTAAAGAAGTAACATATATTTTTTGGGAGAACACTGTGGAATTCTTACCTCAAGGAATATTCTGACATGCTTCGCTTTACAGTGGATGTATTATGCACAAAGTATTCATTTAATGATTGGTTTAGGTAACCTTAACTTGCTATTTTCCTTTTAATGTGCCTCTTTCTGCTCTTTTTATTCTCATAGCTGGGTTTGATCACTCTACCACTGACTTACAGAAGGATGCTCCGCCTTTGGCCCATCAAATCCATGCCACGCATCACGTACTCATTTACGCGAAATCTCCACTAATTTCATTTTATTCTCACCACATTCCAAATAATTACCTCAGTTTCTACCTCAGGACAATTTACACCAACTCATTAATCTATCAATCTCTGTATCTTTGGGATTTGGGAAGAAACCCACTCAGTCACAGTGAGAAAGTGCAAACTCCACACAGACAGCACCTGAAGTCAGGATTTAACCTCAGTTCTTGGGACTATGAGGTAGCGGCTCTACTAAATGCAACACTGTCACTATTAGAAACCATGCCTTCATTTGCCAGAACCCTGGACACTAGAATCCTCTTCTTTAACCTTTCACACTTCTATCTCTTTCCCCTCCATTAACACACTCCTTAAAAACTGCTTCTTAAATAAACCTATTGACTATTGCACCAACATCTAATATGGCTCAATATCACTTTGTTTTGCTTGATTACCCTCTTGTAACAAATTTGTACAGACTTTGTTATGCATGATGTTTAAGTCAAGAGGTTCATGAAGTGATTCTGCTTCTCAACCAACGAAATAAGTTAGGGATTTTTTGGTCATTGACATGTACTCATAAAGAACTAGGTGGAAAGGCAAGAGATCGGATCAAATTATTAGCTTGAAAGGGGTGGGGGAACGGCTGTAGTTTCATGTTGTGGTCAGGAAGAGCAGTAAACAACAGCAAGAGAGCCACTTACTGTATTTCCTGCACCTCTCAGAGTTTTGCTGTCAGCTCCCCTCCCTCCTGACAGACCTCTCCAGCTCACCAATAATCCTGTCAGCTGTTTCAACAAGGGCCAAGGTTTTAGCCACTCTACCTCAACTACAATTTATAAATTTAACCCATTGCTATGAAAATGTAGGACGTAATGAAAACTTGACTGAAACATCCGTGACTACCCTACTTGCAGATATGGTACATATGTGCAGAAAGGTGGTGGTTCAATCAATACTCAAACTTTACCAAATTACAGCAAGTACCACAACTGTGTAAAATATTTTGAAGTTTCCATTATGTTGCAAGACCTCTGAAGTCTTGTATGACAAGACATTCTTACTAATCTTTAATTATACTAAACACTAATAAGACTAATGATGTGAATTATTAATTAATGTATCAATATATTTTTGAGAAACGGGACCTTCATTTCATCAAAGATTATATGCTGGTATATGGCATAATTAATAATGAAAAATAGCATTGTCAAATTTGTATCACTAACAATGCCAATAATATCCTGCATTTTTATTAATAAAAGAAATATGAATTGTATAACTGTTACTGTTTATGTTTCAGGATCTTGGAGATTGAAAAAGAAATGACTATATTTGCTTATTATTACATTGGAATCGGATTCTCTGTGCTATTATTAGGGTACTTTCAAGTAAGTTATAGTGCTAATCAATATTGAAATGTTTCATATTGCATTTAAATTGAAAATATTGAAATCCAAAGGGAGAGGGAAGTTTAAAACAAACAAAGCGGTTATGTGGAGGATGATGAGTGATCCAGGGTGGAGTGGGTGATGAGAAGATAAATGCAATGCACATATGTGCTGGAGAAACTCAGCAGATCACTCCGCATCCATGGGAAGTAAAGGGTAACCAATATTTAGATAGATATATCTGATGAAGGGCAAAAAAAGGGCTCCATCAACCACAGTAGAGGAGACACCATGTTTTCTTAAGAATGAAAATTTCTCAGATGTCCTTGAATGGAAATCCTCCTCTTGAGAGCAGGTGTGGCAGAAACTGAGGAAAGGGATCGTGTTATATGGCGAGCTCTCCACTGGCCACCGTGACAGAGGTGCACCAAAGAAGAGGTACAAGGACTGCCTAAAGAAATCTCTTGGTGCCTGCCACATTGACCACCGCCAGTGGGCTGATATCGCCTCAAACCGTCCATTTTGGCGCCTCACAGTTCGGCGGGCAGCAACCTCCTTTGAAGAAGACCGCAGAGCCCACCTCACTGACAAAAGACAAAGGAGGAAAAACCCAACACCCAACCCCAACCAACCAATTTTCCCTTGCAACCGCTGCAACTGTGTCTGCCTGTCCCGCATCGGACTTGTCAGCCACAAACGAGCCTGCAGCTGACATGGACATTACCCCTCCATAAATCTTCGTCCGCGAAGCCAAGCCAAAGAAAGAATTACAAGAGACAGGGTGGGAAGAAGTGTAGTCAACATTGCAGTGGATGTCAGTGTCTTATAGTAAACAACAGTGTCCTATAGTAAACAACAAACTTTCTTTTGAGATGATGACAGACAGATCCAGAAAAGGAAGTGAATGGTCCAAGTGTATATCAGGCAGGATGGAAGTTGGTAGTGAAGGTGAGTTCCACATGGGTGTAGGAAGCATCATGTATTGGAGAAAGAGTTTGGACGTAGTACCTGAGAAGGCTTGAAATAATGAATGTCCACACAACAAATTAAAAGATCAATTTGGCTGGGACTAATCGGAGTCTTTGGTAAGAAATGTGGGGAGTTAAAAGAGAAGCTGCGCAGTTTAATCCTGAGTAGTGTACTTTGGGAGGTCAAATGAAAAAGAAAAGTATACAGAAAATAGCAGGAGTCTTAGATGTATTTGATGTACACAGGGATCTTGGGGTGCAAGTCCATAATTCCATAAAAATTGTAACCTGTGGATATGGTGATTAAAGAAGCATTTAGTGTGCTCGCCTTCATCATTTGGAGCATTAAGTTTAACAGTCAAGAAGTCAAGTTTCAGGTGTATAAAACATTGGTTAGGCCACATTGAGAACATTGTTGCAATTCTGGTTGCTATATTACAGGAAATATATGGTGGCTTTGGAGAGGGTGCAGAAGAGCTTTAACATGATGTTGCCTGGATTAGCGACTTTTACCTAAAATGATAGCTTGAACAAATGGATTGTTTTATCTGTAGTTTCAGAGGTTGAGGAGAGAACTGATAGAAGTTTATAAAATTATAAGTGACATTCATTGGGTGAAGAGCCTGCCCCTTTTTCTTTGGATCTTAATGTAAAATATTAAGTTGAGATGGTGAAAGTTTAAAGATGTGCAAGGCAAGTTATTTAAACAGAGAATGCAAAGAGCCTGGAACACTCTTCCGAGCAGGCTGGTTGTAGCATACATCTTGATAATGTTTAAGAGGCATTTAAGCAAACACAGGACAAGCATGGGTTGAAGGGATATGTGTCATGCAAACAAACTTAATCAGAGATTCATTTTGGGGCTCTTACTTTGCACATTATTTATTATTGAATATTTATTTACTGAATTGCACAGTCAGTTTGTTTGCAATTCTCACTGCTGTCACGAGGAAGGTGCAGGGTGGTCCCATTAGAGGGGGGGTGACACGAAAATTAATTGCATGGTTTCATCTGCACACGCTACAAGGCCATTGCCACCCATCGCCCGCGGTCAGCGCCGCTGCCAACCCTTGGGGGGGGGGGGAGGGTGACACCATGAATTACTGCACCATGTGACACCAACCTTAGTGATGTTATTGGCAATTCTTTGTTTATATTTCTCTCTTTAATATATCTTTACTTGAGTAGTTTTTGCACTACTGCTAAGTAGAAATTCTGCCTGTCTGCAGGAAAAGGAATCTCAGGGTTGTGTGTGATGTCATGTATGTACTTTGACAATCAATTTGAACTCTGACAGATTGGGCTTGTTTAATTTTGCATCATGGTCAGCATAGACATTTAGGTTGGTGGGCATGTACCTGCACTGTGCTGTTCAATGTTCAAAGGTAAGGGGAGACGTTTCGTTGGACAAGAGCAGGCAGAAACGATGGGCCTGCTAGGGCAGTCCTGTTTGTGGATCTTGGGTAAGAGCGACAAGCAGGAAGTGCAGGTTTGGGTCAATTCAGGTTGAGGAATGAGGTGAGGTGGGAGATTTGATGTCATGAGATCTGTGGGAGTCACTGTGGGTGGCAACGGCCTTGAGTTTGTCATGATTCAGGAATGCTATAAGATGGTATCCAAGAGCCCAAACCATAACTCTCAGACTATTTCTTTAATTTACCATTTTACATGCAAGAAGAGGAAGTTTGATAGGGTTAACTTAATATAATGTTAATTTTAGAGATTTTATATCAGATCTGATCCATTGTCTTGCAAGATCATCCATTATCCACCAGAGCTATGATGGGGCAGGAACTTCAGGGTTGACTCCCACACAAAATGCTGTCCATAGAGTTAGGAACATCAGAGCTGAAACTCTGGACAGGATGCTGAAGGACTATGATATTTACATTATAAATAGTAATTAATTGCTGCTTACCAAATTGTACGCTGAAGATTGTGGGCCTCAGATACGTCGAACTATTATTTAAACAGCCAAATTGCCTTCAGAGGAAAACATTTTTATCAGGTGTCTTTTTCCCACCTTAACTTTCCCTGGGGGTAAGTAGAATTTAATCTCTCTTCCTCCTTCAACTGTAAGACATGTTAGATAGTTTTTACAGACCTAATATCTACATCCAGCAGATGCTTCTTTCTCTCCAAATCCTCTGACTTAAACATAAATTTGCTTCACAAATGCAACTTCTGGGAAGAAATTTAGAGTCTCAATTGGTTTCATATGGAAACACTTCCATCTGAAATGGAGAAAGGAAACCTTTTGTATTCTGATAAGGATTGGCAAGAGCAACCAAGATGATGTACTGATATTTTGCAAGGTACTCCTGGTAAACCCTCCACTTGCACATATAACCTTCAGTCTACTGTCCAATATCTCTGCTCTAACACTACCAGAAATGCTAACTCCACACCCTCCACTTTTCTTTTTAATATTGCTCTACCTACTCTGCATAAGTATGAGTTGACTTGCCTGGATGGCATGCAAAACAAGGCTTTTGATGGGGATCTTAGCGATAAACATGACAATAAACAGTTCAATTCAATGCAAATTGATTGTGCAGAAGGTGATGTACCATTTAACCCACCACATTTATCAATTCACTTTGCCTGCAGACTGTAAAGGTTGAAGAGGGAGTGTCTCTTATGAATGTTCTTGTATAAATTTGTTTCATCTGCCTTTGTTAGATATGCTTCTGGGTCGCCGCAGCCGCACATCAAATTCAAAAAATCAGAAAAGCTTACTTTCGACAGATAATGAGGATGGAAATTGGTTGGTTTGACTGTAATTCTGTTGGAGAATTGAACACAAGGATATCAGAGTAAGCACGTTATCTTCACAAAACAGTTTCACCCTGGCTATAAAAGCAATTCTTTGTTTAGGAGTCTTACTCCTGATGGTGCTTCGTAGAACTAGGTTCCTGGATCATGCTCCTGCATCCCTTCTTCTCCTCCTTTTAACATCCTGCCCTGCCTTGTCTCCCATATGCTTATTCACCCAGATTTGTTGTACCATAATGGTTACGAATGCACTTATATCTGGGAACCACTGATTTTTGCAGAAGCCTTTGAAGCCAAGACGATCTCCTTCAGCACCTGGCCCCCATTCATTGTTCCTGAAATTTAGCAAATTTAAAAATTCTAGGAAATATCCAGTTGCAGAACCATTGTACATCCTAATGACTAACTTGAAAGTAGTAGTAGATACTCTCAAATGGTGCCATTATGGGTCTCCAGCTGTTGTAAATAGAGTCATCCATGCATAGTTAGGAGACGGTATTGGTTAGAGTGTGATCTCAACTGTATCAGTGTCAATATCAAATTATGATCTGCTAGTTTAATTTACTTCCAGCAAGTATGAACAGCACATGCTTTCACATTCCTGCCAATATGGCAGCCAGTGTGACTTGTTTCACATATATGCATGCATATACCATCTGCTATTCTGGAACCATTTGACTGCGTAAACAATGGCTGCAATACAGTTAAATTTAATACTCAACTGCAGCTGGATTATTCAGTACATTAATGGCTTTAGAGCACTAATTAAGCTCCCATCTTCATATGATAATAGCGTGTAAAATGACAATAGACAGTAGGTGCTGGAGTAGGCTAATTGGCCCGTCAAGTCAGCACCACCATTTTTCAGATCATGGCTGATCTCTTTCAGTATCCATTCCCTGTCTTATCCCCATAACCCTTAACTTCCCTGCCCACCTGAGCCTTATCTAACTCCCTTTTGAATGTATCCAGCGGATCTGCCCCCACCACCCTCTGCGGCAAAGCATTCCACAGATCCACACTTCTCTGGACAAAAAGAATTCTGTCCTAAAGGACTGTATTCTTAAACTATGCCCTCTAGTCCTAGTCTCTCCCAACAGTGGGAACATGTAATCCAATTTCACCCTGTCTAGCCCCTTGATAATCTTATATACCTCAATCACGTCTCCCCTCATCCGTCTAAACTTCATTGCATATAAGCCCAGTCTTTCTAACCTTTCAGCGTATGTCAATCCTGCCATCCCGGGAAACAACCTTGTAAATCTGTGCTGCACTCCTTCTATAGCGAGTATTTCATATCCAGTGTTCTTTAATCATTGGGAATAATCTTATAAAAGAATTGCAGTGTTAAAGAATTATGTTGATTTAATATTACAAATATTCTTCCTCTTTTTCAGTGATATTAATAAAATTAATGATGCCATTGCTGATCAAGTCGGGATTTTTATACAACGTTTTGCAACTTTTCTGACTGGATTTCTCCTAGGATTTGTTAGCGGCTGGAAACTTACACTGACTATCATTGCTGTCAGTCCTCTGATTGGTCTTGGAGCTGCTCTCATGGCATTGGTGAGGAAAAAAAAAATCACGTGTACGGCGATATGACTGATGTCACGCCAATGGAATCATCAAGATCTTCAGATTTCAATTGTGTGTCAGTGCTCACCTTGCAAATCCAAGTTGAGAAGACTCATTGACACTGGCCCAACAATTTAACATATGTTGTATAATTCATGTGATGCAGAAACAAGTGAGCCTACTAAATTTAGCTTCTTCCTCAATGTTTGTGTGTGCTGCACATTAAAATGAAAAACAAAAATTGGCGGTTAAGGAAATCAGAGACTTACTTCAAGACCAAAATGTCTGCTATTATCTCTCCAAGTTCCCTAAGCATTTGACAGGTTCATGCATATAGACATAATGATAAATGAGGTGGTATTCAAACCTACAGCTTGGCCAATTGCAATTACATGAAGACCATCCAGTTAGAGTAGATCTTCACAACACAAATGACACTTGTTTTGGCATGTTTACAAAGCGTTTTCTGAGCAGATCCCAGAGCATTGAATCTATTGATAGAAACTTACTTCAACAGGGTTCTATTTAACTTACATAATTACTGAGGGCAGATGGCAACATTACTGATTCCTTGCTGATTATCAATACAGGTGCATCTCTGTTCCTCCTAAACCCACAATTGTGAAGCCAACTTTAGCTCCTATTGCAATCTATAAATTTTCTAACAACACCAGCCTGGTTGGCTAAGTAATGGTATTGATCAGTCAGTAAAACTGGTTGTGTAGTGCCAGAACATTAATTTTGTTCTCAACGTCAGCAAGACTAAGTAGCTAATTATGGGCTTTAGGGAGGGGAAGCTGAGGGACCAGGCACCTGCTTTCATTGGCTGGATGATACCTTTAAGTTTCTGAGTGTTCACATATCAGGCGACCACTCTGGAGTCAGCACTTTGAGGCAATAATGAAGTCTGAGGAGCTTAAGCATGTCCTCAGATATTCTACAGATGGACTGTGGAAAGTATACTGACTGACTGCATCAAAGCCCAGCTTGAGTGCTCAACAGTGCAGAAAGTGGCAAACTAAGCCAAGGTTTGCCATTTTCTTCACTGAAGAGATCTGAAAGAGGCACTGGCGCTGGAAGGTGGCAATCATCAGGAAGGATCCCCATTACTCTAGTCACAATTTTTTCTCACTGCTACCTTCGGGCTGAAGTTTTGCACCTCCAGGTTCAAAAGCAGTTTTTATTTATGTAACATCTGCCTTCCCATGAACCTCCCTGTAATCCTCTAACCATAAATTATTCCAGGACTACAAACAGATCCGCCTGAACCATTGAAACGTCACTTTTTTTCCATTAAGTGCAACTGTGAATATTTATTTATCTCTTTTTTTCTGTGGTAATTTTAATTCATACCATTGTAGTTGAAGCATCTTGTGTACCTGTGTGGCTGCAGCAAGAAAGAATTTTGGTGCATCTGTACAATGTACTTGCATCTATAACAATAATTTCTCTCTTTCATTCACACTCTCTCTTTATTGCTCTTTCTCTCCCATTCTTTCTCTCACCCTCTCTCTCACTCTCATTATGACCCTCTCATTAATCCCCAGAACACCACTCACAACCCCTGATCCTGAGCCCAAAAGCCCCTACTATCACTACCAGTTGATTGATTTAATTTATTTTTTTAATTTTCATTTTCATTTAGAGATGTAACATGGTAACAGGCCCTTCCAGCCCAGCAGCCCATGCTCTCCAAAACACCAATTACATACATTTTTTGAAGGGTTAGAGAAAACTGGAGCACCCAGAGAAACCCCATACCATTATGGTTAGAACTTAGAGACAAGGCCAGATTTAAACCTGGGCCCGTGGCACTGTAAGAGTTTTGAGTTAACCACTAACCTAAACTGAGCTGACCATAGCAATCAGTTTAGTTGTTCAATTAAATCACTTTAATACCTCCCATTTCCAAAAAAATTACAGGTCAATAATTTCTCCCAATTTAATCCCTTTAACCCTGTCATCAGGTGTATGTGTGATATTGCCCTTTCATGCGCTATTGTGTCCTAAATGAATATGTATGAGAAAGATTTTGCTGAAATTAAATTTCCTTCTCTTTGTATTCCAGCATTCATAGCAAAAAAGCCAATCCTTAGAAAAAGAGCACCAACATTCTTCCAATTAATTTGATCACTTTTTGCATCTGTCCATCAACCTTGATTAATTTGTGCCTTAAAATCCCTTTCTTCATGATAAGAGATATACACACTTCATTAAATATTTTTGGAAGATTACCCTGGCTAAATGAGTCTGATAGCACCAAACTTAATTGAGATGAAATTAGTTGAGAAAAAGATTTGAAAAACTCCACAGCAAACCCATTGGGTCCTGAAGTTCTTCCCAAATGTAGTGAAGAAATAGCAGCAATTATTTCCTCATATGATATAAGCTCATCTGTCTCATTTGTTCATCCAAAGAAAACATAGGAATATTTAAACAATCCAGGAAATTTTCCATATAGTTACTCTCATTAGTAAATTCAGAGGTATAAAATCGAGAAAAAAATGTCCCGATTGTGTCATTTATCTCAAATGGTCTGTAGTAATATTACCATCCTCCTTTTGAATCCTTTTAATTTGCCACTTGTCTGTAAAACCTCTGAGCTCATTAGCTAAGAGCTTGCCTGATTTATCACTGTGGATATAAAAGTGACTCTGACACCTTAACAGTTCATTTTCAATTGGATGCATTGAAAGAAGATCAAATTTAGTTTTAAGTTCAACTCGCTTTTCACATAACTCAGGATTATTAGTTTGAGCACATTGTTAGTCAATTTGTTTAATTTGATTAACTAATTCTTTCTTGGTCTTCCTTTTTAAATTCACAGTGTAATAAAATCAATTTATTACCTCCCATTTCCAAAGAAGTACAGGCCAATCATTTCACCCATTTAATCCCTTTAACTCTGTTCATCAGGTGCATCTGTGATGTTGCCGCTTCTTGTACCATTTTGTCCTAACTGAATATGTATGACAACAATTTTACTGAAATAAAAGTAAATTTCCTTTTTTTTATATTCTAGCATTTATAGCAAAAAAGCCATCATTTTTCCAATCCTTAGAACAAGAGTACCAATGTTCTTCCAATTAATTTGATCACTTTTTGCTCCTGCCCTTCAACTTTGAATGATTTGTGCTAAATTTTCAAAATTACTTTCACTGAAGTAGTAACAGATTTTGTTTTTTTGTTGGCTGATTTGTTTCAGTGGCATGGAAAATATTGCAAATGAAACCTATAGCTAAATATACTTAAATAAGGTGGAAAATGGGTCGATATGAAATTGATACAGCATTATAAAACTCTTCAATATTATTTAAGCGCAGTATCTATTTCGAATGTATAGCCATTGAATATTGAAATCAAGTAAATACTTGATTACAATGTTCTATGATCTAGTCAAAGTCGTCATAGTGAATGCAAAAATAATCTACATTATAATTTTGTTGCAGTCTGTCTCAAAACTGACTGGTCATGAACTGAGAGCTTATGCTAAAGCGGGCGCTGTAGCCGATGAGGTGCTTTCATCCATAAGAACAGTAGCTGCATTCAGTGGTGAGAGAAAAGAAGTGGAAAGGTCAGTAACCATGATAAGGCTGATCAATACTAATAAATATGCAAAGTGAAAATCCACATAGAGCAATCTCCATAAAAGATTTGAAATTTGTGATCATTTGCTGCAAATCCAAATAGAGTAAAGTTTTCGATTATACAGTAAAAACCTCTGGTATCCAGCACTTACAGGGATTGGTAGTTGCTGGTAAAGCAGGTTTCCCGGTTCCTTGAGACTGCCTGTTGCATGAATGGAGAACTAACGGTGAGGTGCTCCAATTTTAAACCTGTATATTTTACCCATTTATTATCCACATTTTTTTTACCATTTGCTTGAGGTTGCTGGTTGCTTGAATTTTGGCTAACAGGGATTTTACTCCTCAAACATTTTTTTAAATAAAAATGGAATGACAAAATGTTTCCTGGTCTATCACTTGTTACTGATTTCCTGTTATGCATGTTAGGAAATAAAAACAATGTATCATAAAGCAAAATAATTTGTCTGGAAAAGTATGATTCAGTTATTTTGAGTCCCTCAAAAATGTGTTGATTCGGAAACGTTGCCACTCTCCTTGATTGACAACACAGAGTCCGTCCCCCCTATATATTTAACAAATAATGGTATTATGGTATAATGGCATAGAGCAAATGATTACCTATATATTATATAATACTTACTCTAAATTTATATACAGGTATGACAAAAACTTGGTGTTTGCTCAGCGCTTGGGCATTAGAAAAGGGACGATCGTGGGATTTTTCACAGGCTACGTATGGATGATAATCTTCTGCTGTTATGCTCTAGCATTTTGGTATGGATCTAAGCTGGTTATAGAACAAAATGAATATACGCCTGGAGGTCTTTTGCAGGTATGCTAAGTGAAATCTTGATCAAATTTTGATATTTAATAAAGTGATAGTATTTAATAAGAATATCTTTTAGATGAGTGTGAGATAAAGAAAACATTTTCAAGTGTGTGCAGAAGTCACCTGATTTTATTTTTGTTTCATTTTCCTTTTTAAAAACTTTAATTTAGATAATCAAATTGTGTTCTTGAATCTCCATATTTCTGATTCAAAGATCACAAACTCATTACAATTCCTTTATTGTCATGTAATTGTGCAGAACATGTAATATCACATTAAATTGTCTTCTGCCCACCATAAAGTTGGTCACATTAGTATCGCCCGGGTTATTTCAGATTCAGGTTATGATCTGTTACCCTGAAATGAAGCTGCATTTTTCTAGGTGTCCAGAATGCACCCACATGGAACAAGGGTTTGCTAACTTGAAAATCAAGGTCCATTATATTGGATCCCACTCTAAACCTAACATCAACTAGATGCAGTACATAGAACACGCTTTCTGGTCAGAGTTTGTAGACTGCCATGGATTAAATAACATTCTTTCAAGGGTAGTTATTTAAAAGACATGAGTAACCATATCAAGTATTATAACCATACCCCTCCACACCTTCACATCCCCTGATGATCCCATCCTGTCCATATCTGAGGATGAATCTGCATACTGCCTTCAGGGGGGTGAATCTGAGGAAAATATCCAGCCTGGATGGAGTACCTGGCCGAGCATTAAAAATCTATGCTGACCAGCTTACCAAGGTATTCACGGATATCTGCAATATCTCACTCCAGCAGGGCATAATACCCACCTGTTTCAAACAAGAGGAGTGTAGTAACATGCCTTAATGACTACCAACCAGTTGCACTTACTTCAGCAGTGATGAAGTGTTTTGAAAGGCTGGTGATAAAGCTTATCAGCTCCTGTCTGAGTGATGATACGGATACTACACCTTTTGTAGTAACAGGTCTATGGTGGATGCCATCTCACTGGCTATACACAAAGCCCTGGAACACCTGGATAACAAAGAGGCATACATCAGGATGCTCTTTACCAACCACAGTTTGGCATTTAACACCATCATCCTCTCAAAACGGAATAGCAAATTCCAAGATCAGGGAGTTACCACCCCACTGTGTAATTGGATCATGGATTTCCTCACCTCCAGACCACAATCAGTGAAGAACTCTTCCTCCACAATCTCCATCAGTACTGGAACCCCCTGCTTTACTCACGTTACGCCTATGACTGTGTGGCTTGATATGATAATAACACCATCTACAAATTTGGTGAAGTTACCATGGTAGTGAGTTGTACAAAGGAAGGGGATGAGTCAGCGTACAGGGTGGAGATTGAAAACTTAGTTGAATGGTGCACCAAAAACAACCTTGCTCTTAATGTCACCAAAACTAAGGAGCTGATTTTTGACTTCAGGAAAGGAAAGCCAGAGGTATACAGTCCAGAGAACATTGGGGGGGGGGGGGGGGGGTCAGAGGTGGAGAAAGTGAGCAAATTTAAGTTCTTGGACATCAGTATCTTGGAGGATCTTTCCTGGACCCAACACACCAATGGCATCGTGAAGAAAATACGTCAACACCTCTACTTTCTCAGGAGTTGCAGAGGTTTAGTATAACAACAGAAACCCTGGCAAATTTCTACAGAGGAATGGTGGAAAATGTGCTGATGGTCTGGAATGTGAACACCATTACTCCTGGCTGTAAAGCCCTCCAAAGATAGTGGACACACCCCAGGATATCACAGGCAAAACCCTCCCCACAATTGAGCACATCTTCAGGGAACGCTGCCACAAGAGAGCTGCAGCAATCATGAAAGACCAACACCACCCAGCATAAGCTCTGTTCTTGCTGCTGCTATCAGGGAAGAGGTTTAGGTGCCACAAGAGTCAACCACTAGGTTCAGGAACAGCTGCTACCCTCCACCATCAGACTCCTCAATGACAAACTCAATCAGAGATTAATTTAAGGACTCTTACTTGTGCACTTTATTGATTGATTTTTTTTTGCTCTCTCTGTATTGCTCAAATCAGTTTGTTTACATCTGTTATCTGTTTACAGTTCTTTTATTTGTGTACATGTTTACACTGTTTACAGTTTTTATTTTTTGCACTACTAATTAGTGGTAATTCTGGCTGCAAGATCAAAGAATCTCAGGGTTGCATATGATGTACTCTGACAATAAATCTGAATCTGAATTCTGTAGGGCATGCCTCAGTGACCTGGTGGAAAAAAGTTGCTACTCTTTGAGGTTTACAGCTCTCTGTTTCACTTCCCCACAGGAATTAAATATGGGCCAATTGGACACCAGAGAGGGACACTCTTTCAAACCTCCCCATCCAATTCCCAGAAGGTTATTTGGAATAATTTTCAGCCAAGCCCCGTTTTGTGCCAGATTTTGGTACCACACAATTTTCCTCTCAAATAATCAGCATTAACTTTATTGTCATGAACATGTGTCACAAAATTTGTTCTTTTGCTCCAGTGCATTGTGCAGAACAAGGTGCAAAGTTACTATAAATTACAGTTCTGTAAATATGACTTTCTAAAAAATAGTACAAATAGAAAAAAAAGTGAGATAATGTGTGTGATTCATTGCCCATTCAGAAATCTAATGGCAAAGGGGAAGAAGCTGTTTTTGTAATGTTGAGTGTGTGTCTTCAGGCTCCTGTTTGCCCTTTCCAATGGCAGCAGTGAGAAAAGAGCATTGCCTTGGTAGCAGGGGTCCTTGCGATAGAAGATACTTTCTTGAGGCTCTATCTCTTAAATATGTCTTTAATGGAGTGAAAGGCTAATGCCCATGATGGGGTGATGGATTATGTTATATTTTATATAGTATATAGATATTTTTCAAAGGAGATAAATTGTGGCAGGATTTTTAGTGTAGGTCACCTAAAAACATTTCAACACAGATCTCATTTAAAATGCCAGAGCTCTGCTCAAGCCAGACAGTCCAGGTTCTGGGTTCCTTTGCAAAAGCTTTGAAGGGTGCTGATAAGGACTTGACAAGTAGGTGTTAATTGGACATGCTGTGGAGTAATGGATTATTGTTTTGGAAAAGAACAGATGAATGAACTCGAAAGGTGATGTCTGTAGCTGCAGTCTGTCTGAATGCTATTGGATGGTATAAGAGGATCATGTGGTTTTCTCAGAGAGAGAGAGAGAGAGAGAGAATGAATTCAGCTCTACAGTTCAGCAGCAGCCGCTGGGACTGGAACAGGACAAGCCGGCAAGCTTGTGGAGAAACCCCATTTTTGAAGACTGGAGGTTATCATTTGGAAAACACTGATGGGTCAAGTTTCTTCAGCAAGACACTAAAGTGGCTGATCAGAAGGAATCAATTGTGTGTGTCCAATGAGGAAAAAATCTCTCTCTGTAAACTGACAAGAACCTTCCTTTTTTTTTGAAAACTTTATTTAAAAGGATTTAAACAACTTACAATCAAACATGACAGAAAAAAAACATATTTTTAAATTTATATATATAAAAACAAAAACACCGCCCACCCTCTCACCCCTTCAGCCAGCCCCAAATATAAAGATAATACAGTGATTATAAAGAATATTTTAAAGTATTTCTAAATTCATATACTCCAAGACCACCACATTTTAACAAAAAATGAATAATTATCGTGCAGATTTACATGTAATTTTTTCCATAATAATACAATTTCTCAACTCATTATGCCAGCGTGTTATATTAACCTCCACATTATCCCTCCAAGTACTAGCTACACATTTTTGTGCTACAGATAACACTAGACATATAAATACAATTTTAAATTTATCCAACCCTTTCAAAGAAACCATATATTCCAACAAAAAGATTGATGGGTCTAATGGTAAATTAATCTTAAATAATTTTTCCAAAACCAATCTAATTCCTTCCCAAAATGGTTGTACTTTAAAACAAGACCAAACAGCATGTAAAAAAGTTCCAGTACATAGTCCACATCTAAAACAAGAATCCGAATGACTAAATCCATATTTTTTAAATTTCTCTGGAGTCAAATATAACTGATGTAAAAAAATTATAATTGACCATTCCATAATGTACATTTGTTACTTTAGTTACACTATCAAAACACATAACCTCCCAATTATCTTCCGGAAAAATATGTTAAATGACTTTCCCATTTAAACCTAGATTTCTCCCATTCCGATATCCATACTATCCTGTAACAATTGGTACATATTTCAAATATAACCTTTTTTAGGTACAGAAGAAATCAAAGACAAATTTCATCAACATGGGTAAATTCATCTCTTTACCATAATTATCTTTAATCAAATGTCTGAGTTGACAATACACAAACAGAGAATTTACAGATATATCAAATTTCTCCCTCAATTGAATAAAAGAAAGAAACTGGCCTTCTTCAAAACAGTCCTGAATTATCTTTATGCCCTGAGAATTCCATCTCTTTAAATGATTATTAAACATTGAAAAAGGAGTAAGCTGATTATGATATAACGGGGTTTGAATTGGTAATTTACCCTTTGATCCTAAATCCCTGTTTCTTTTAACCCATATCCTTAACAAATGTTTTAATACTGGCATATCACATTCCTACAATAAATCCACATTCCATTAAAATATAAACTGATGTATCTCAACTTCAGATATACAAGCCATTTCCACCTTTGCCCAACTCGGAGGTTGGTCCACATCCACCAATCTGCTAACAAATTTCAACTGAGCTGCATCATAATAATTTTGAAAGTGAGGTAACTGCAATCCACCTAAAGCATATTTCCATGTAAGTTTATGTAAAGCTACTCAGGCTAATTTTCCTTTCCATAAAAACTCCTGCACTGCCCTATTCAGGTCCTGGAAAAAAAAACCTTTGAAAGTAAACATGGTATAGACTGAAACAAATATTGTATTCGAGGAAACATATTCATTTTAACACAATTTACTCAACCAATTAATGTTAACGGCAAATCTTTCTATCTAATAAAATCCATTTTAATCCTTTTTCATAAAGGGACATAATTCAATTTATATAAAGACTGGTACTCTGCATTTACTACCACTGCCAAATATTTAATTCTATCTGACCACTTCAATTTTATAATACTTTTATATTCTGTATAATCTCCATCCCCAACTGGCAATATTTCACTCTTATTCCAATTTACTTTATATCCAGATAACTCTCCAAATTTTAACAAACAATCTTATAAATATTTCAAAGACTGTTCCGGTTCTGTCAAATATACCAGCACATCGTCCGCAAATAAATTAATCTTATATTAAGGATATAATGGGTGCGGTGGATAGAGGGGAACAGGTTGATGTTGTATATTTGGATTTCCAGAAAGTGTTTGATAAGGTGCCACACAAGAGACTTATCAGTAAGTTACAGGAAAGTGGAGTCCGGGGAAGTATATTGGCCTGGATTGAAAATTGGTTGTCTGACAGGAGGCAGAGAATCGGGATAAATGGGAGTTTTTCAGGTTGGCAGAGAGTGGTAAGTGGGGTGCCGCAGGGGTCAATGTTAGGCCCACAACTGTTCATCATTTACATTGATGACTTGGAGGAGGGGACAAAATGTGGTGTAGCCAAGTTTGCGGATGACACCAAATTGAGTGGAAGAGCAAATTGTAATGAGGATGTGGAGAGTCTGCAGAGGGATATAGTTAAGCTGGATGAGTGGGCAAATGTCTGGCAGATGGAGTACAATGTTAGTAAGTGTGAGGTTATCCACTTTGGCAAGAAAAATAAAAGAGCTGAATATTATTTAAAGGGTGAAAAACTACAGCATGCTGTTGTGCAGAGGGACTTGGGAGTGCTTGTGCATGAATCGCAAAAAGTTAGGTTGCAGGTTCAGCAGGTTATTAAGAAGGTAAATGGAATGTTGGCCTTCATCGCTAGAGGAATTGAATTCAGGAGTAGGGAGGTAATGTTGCAACTGTATAAGGTACTGGTGAGACCGCACCTGGAGTACTGTGTCCAGTTCTGGTCTCCATATTTGAGGAAGGATATACTGGCTTTGGAGATGGTCCAGAGGAGGTTTACTAGGTTAATCCCTGGGATGAAGAGGTTGACTTGTGATGAAAGATTAAATCATCTAGGATTGTATTCGCTCGAGTTCAGAAGAATGAGTGGAGATCTTATAGAAACATATAGGATTATGAAGGGTATGGATAGGATAGATGTAGGAAGGTTTTTTGAGCTGGCCGGGGAAACTAAAATGAGAGGACACAGTGTCAAGATTCGGGGGAGTAGATTTAGGACAGAGATGAGGAAAAATAGTTTTTCCCAGAGAGTAGTGAATGTTTGGAATTCTCTAACCAGGGAAGTGGTTGAGGTTGCCTCATTAAACATATTTAAAATTCAGTTAGATAAATTTTTATATGATAGAGGAATTAGGGGATATGGGGAGAAGGCAGGTAGGTGGAGTTAGGTCATAAATTAGATCAGCCATGATCGTATTGAATGGCGGAGCAGGCTCGATGGGCCATTTTTGGCCTACTCCTGTTCCTACTTCCTATGTTCCTATGTTCCTATTCATCCTCCCCAATTTTCATTCCTTTAATCTTATCATTCTGTCTTACATCTGAGCTAACGGTTCAATAGTCAAGGCAAATAAGGCTGGTGACAATGAACAACCTTGTCGAGTCAAGCACATTCAATTAAATGATAAGGAAATTTGCCCATTTGTCACCACCCTAGCAGTTGGATTTGCATATAAGGCCTTAACCCAGCCTATAAAATAAGGGCCAAAATTAAACTTCTCTAACACCTTAAACAAAAAATTCCACTCGATCCTATCAAAGGCTTTTTCCGCATCTAGTGCAACCACCATTCGATCATTGGGTTGACTAATGTTATAAATGTAAGAATATTATCAGATGCATTTCTATTTTTAATAAAACCTGTTTGATCTATATATATATATATCAACTGAGGTAAATATTTGGCAAGTCTATTCGCTAACACCTTCGCTATAATTTTATAATCTACATTTAATAAAGAAATAGGACTATACGAAGATACTTTCAATGGGTCCCTATCTTTTTTTAGGAATCACAGTAATTATACACTTAAACAAGATTCCGGTAACAACTGCTCCTCTGTTACTTGCTGCAACACATCTCCAAATATAGAGGATAAATCTTCATAAAATACTTTATAAAATTCAACAGAAAATCCATCATCTCCTGGCGACTTTCCATTTGGCATCTCTTTTTAATCTCAAAATCCTTAAATGGAGCTTCCAATTCTTTACCCTCATCCTCCCCTAAAACAGGTAAATTTAATTTAGATAAATAGGATTCGATAGAACCAGCATCCTGCTTTCCCTCAGAAGTATATAACTTTTGATAAAATTAATAAAACTGATCATAAATTTCCTGAGGTTTATAGGTAACTATTGAATTCTTTTTCACAGCGTTAATAATTCGTGATGTCTGTTCCATTTTTAATTGCCATGCTAATACCTTAGGAGCTCACTCACCCAGTTTGTAATAACGTTGCTTAGATTGATAAAGTAGACACTCATACTGATAAGTTTGTAAAGTATTATAACATAATTTCAACTTCATTAAAGCAGCTTTTTTTAAATTTTCTGTAACATCTTTCTGAAATTCCTTTTCCTATTCAGCAATTTGTTTCTCTAACATTAAGCTTTCTGCTACATATTGCTTTTTAACTTTTGTAGTATAACTAATAATTTGCCCTCATAAATATGCTTTCAAAGCATCCAACAATACAAAATTACTATGTACTGAATTGACATTCTCAGTCAAAAACAAAGTAATCTGCTCCTTAACAAAAGTAATAAACTCTGGTTTCTTCAATAGCATTGTATTAAACCTCCATCTATAAGTCGATTGTACTACTTCTGAACCTACACAGGAAAAAAAAAACATAGAATGGTATAACCCAACTTTTATACTCAACCTGTAATACTCTACCTTGCAGATGTGCCGAAACCAAAAAAAAAATCTATTCTAGAAAAGGAATCATGTCTAGCAGAATAAAAGGAAAAGTCTTTCTCTGTAGGGTTTATTCTCCTCCAAACATCAACCAAATTCAAATCCTTCATCAAATCTCCTATTTGTACTGCCTCCTTTGATTTCCTTATTCCTTTCGGAGATCTATCCAATAAAGGATCCAAAACACAATTAAAATCTCCCCTGACCAAAATATTATTATTGGTTTGATTAAGCAATAAAAAATCCTCCAACATAAACAGTTCATCATCTACATTAGGTGCATAAATATTTAACAAATACCATGATACAGCAAAAATTTTACAATTAACCATCAAAACATTCCCAGCATTTCCTTCAAACTATTTCAATTCAAACAGTAATTTCTTTTGAATTAAAATTGCTACATCCCTTGCTTTAGAATTAAAAGAAGAAAAAAAATACATGACCAACCCACTCTCTCTTCAATTTCGAATGTTCTTTTTCAGTCAAATGTGTTTCTTGCAAAAAAGCAATATCAACTTTCATTTTTCTTATATAAGGCAAAACTCGTTTATGCTTAATTCGGTTATTCAAACCCTGAACATTAAAAGTTGCAAAATTCAAATTAGACATAACTTAATCTAATAATATATTCCACTACTATAAAATAATGCTCCCCTTCTAATTCCCTTAATATTCTAACCTCCCTCCCCCCAACTTATGTAAATATTCCAAAAAAGGGAAAAAAATCTAACAATCCCCAAAACAAACTACTAAAAAAGTAGTAGCTCCCTAAAAATCTGGGTGTGGTAAAACTCACTAATGGCAGATGACTAAAGGTCTCAATGTCATCCACCCCCCCAGTCAGACTTTTACAAAGTACTGAAACAAAAATAATCAACCTAATGATTCCAGTCCCAATGATTCTTCTGGATCTTCAAGATCAAGAAGACTTTGTGTCAATTCAACTTTCTTCCCATTCTTTGCATGTTTTCCATTCTTCCCATTTCCATCACCATTTACCCTCCTCTCAGGGGTCAGTGATGATGATCATCCATTTCCTTGTAAATTTGGCAATGAATTAGCAAAAATTAATGCATCATGATCATTTTCAAAGAATTGAGATTGAAAGGTCCCATAAAAAACTTTCAAGACGGCCAGATAACGAAAGGCAAATCTATATCCCTTTCGCCACAATACTTCTTTAGCTGAATTAAATTCTCGGCGCCTTCTAATAATTTCTTGACTCAAATCCACATAAAAAATACACCCTGTTGTTCTGGACCATCATTGGAGCTTGATTCTATCATGCTTTCTGCACCACCATTCATAATATAATTTCTCATCCCTGGTATTTCAAACATCGAATTTAAACTGCTCGTGGTGGTTGGCCTGGAAGCGGTTTCTTCCTTAGTGCTCTATGTGCTTGATCTAACTCCAGACCATCTGGAAAAAATTCCTCGCCCAACACCTCAGGAACCCATTTCTTAAAAGATTTTACTGGATCAGAAGCTGCTATATCTTCTGGAAGACCTACTATTTTTACGTTATTTCTTCGACCCTGATTTTCTAATGAATCAATCTTCTTTAATAATTCCTTCTTCTGAATCCCCCAATCGATGAACAAAGTCCTTCAGGTTTTCCATGTTTTCTTTGTTACGCGCCACTTGGTTCTTACATTCAAACAAACTTCTTCAATCTTTTTAATGTCATCTTGTACAGTGTCCACTGATTTTGTACATCTACTAACATCGCTTTTAACTACATTAATATCTTGCTTCATACAAGTCATTTCTTGACATATAGTAGTCATTTTAGTTTTCACTTCCATAAATCTTTGAGTCATCTGAGTAGACATCTGTAATGACATATTTTCCATTTGATAAGCAATCCCTTCCAAAATTGTGAACACAGAATCCAGTACAGGTTCCATCACCTCCCTTTGAGGCCTACCTTCTCTGGTCTCAGTCCCCATTTCTTCCTGTGTAAGTTCCTGTAATGTTGATCTTTCTTCCTCCTCTAACATCATAGGTCCTCTTCCAGTGCAGCTGCGGGTCTGGACGCCCATCGACAGCGTGCCGACCTCGTCAGCCCCCTGTCGTTCAGGTTCCCCCACAGCCCACACCTTGTCCAGTAATTCCTGGACACACGACATTCCTCGCATACCCAGCAAAGTCACCGACGCTACACTGTGCACTCCCATAACCCCAGGCAATATTAGGGGCTCGCAGGTGTGTGTCTTTGCTCGGCCGATCCTCCCGCACCCCCGAACTCACAGGGGCGTGAGTCAGGGCTGGCTGAGCTCGTCACTGAGCTGGTGCCATCTTGCGATTGTGCGATCGGCGCCAGCGTAATACTCAACAGAGCAGGAGTCCTCTGAGGCTTGGGGACTCCAGTTGACGACTCCATGGCTTCAACTTGGTAAGTAGGCCTCCGTTCTTCAACATTTTTGTAAGGTAGTTTCTTTTGCAATTGAGGTTTTGATATTTTTCACATTTGCAGCCATTGCAATCCTCCAATATTCCAAAGTCTATTGGAATATCAACTTTCATTTTTCTTATATAAGGCAAAACTCGTTTATGTTTAATTCGGTTATTCAAACCCTGAACATTAAAAGTTGCAAAATTCAAATTAGACATAACTTAATCTAATAATATATTCCACTACTATAAAATAATGCTCCCCTTCTAATTCCCTTAATATTCTAACCTCCCCCCCCCCCCCACATGTAAATATTCCAAAAAAGGGAAAAAAATCTAACAATCCCCAAAACAAACTACTAAAAAAGTAGTAGCTCCCTAAAAATCTGGGTGTGGTTTTTTATAACCACTTTTACAAATTTTAAATTTGGGTGTTTAGAAGTCTAACTGGGGGAAGGTGGAACAACATGTCTTCCCACTACACCATCTTGCCACGCCCCCCCTCCCTCTGACAAGAACCTTCCTGAGTGGTAACCATTTATTTTTCAAGCACCAAAGCCTGGTGAACTTCATGAATGTTAAATTCTGTGCACAGTATAAGAATTGCCTGCAACCAGTGAACTTGGAGGAGTGAGAAGTGAGATTGGATTGTGAATCAAAGAACTTTTCTGAACTTACACACACATTACAAACACGTGTGCCTAGAATTAGAAGGGGGTTAAGTTAATAGTAATAAGTTAAAGTTTGATCGTGTTTTCATGTTTAAAGATAATTAAAAGGAATTTTTATTTAAGTAACCATTTATCTTGGTGAATTTCTATTGCTGCTGGGTTTTAGGGTCCTCTGGGTTCATAACAATGGTGCTAGCCAAGTTTAAAACCTCTGGAACCATGCCACAAGTCAGAATATTCTCCACAGTGCAGAAATATGCAGGAGTCTTTCGTGACTGTAATGGAAGATTCTAACTGTTTTTTTTTAACTTTTGCAGCCTTTTGCTTCTGCAAGGCTGAGAACCTGCTTGTTTTTTTAAATTTCAGCAGACATAAACTAAATTCCACCGAGGGGCCAGAGATGCTGTTAACTGAAGAAAGGACATCTGTGTACCAAGAACATTTAACCTTCCTGCTTGTTTTGGTCACAGACTGTCAGAGGCCTAGCCTTGATGCAAAATAAACCATTGTATTCAAAGTGATAAGCTGAAAATTATGTTATTTGATAGAAGCCTAGCATGTTAGCTTGCTCGCTTATCTTTCTTGCTGTGCTGGGTTAGCAGTTTTTGGGTAATATAAGCCATGGTCCCGCTGCTGAAGTTTGTGACTCTCCAAGAGGTGGCAACATCTCTCAGCAAGAAGAAGAACTTGTAGAGTTCAGCCAACGTCTGGGTCGGGGGAGGTGGAGAAGCTGCTACCGGCGCCCTGACAACCTACTACAAGTGTGCAGTTGTTGCCTCGCTTCGGCAGTTGGGACCAGTCCAAGCGTTGATAAGTATAGTTGGGAAGGGCTTGCATATTGTAGTTTGAAATCAGCTTTTGAATTTGTAATAAACATTTGTATAATCTGAACTGCTCTCGGTGTGTGGGTGTCTATTTTCTTTCGGTAGCTCAAACACTGTGACCAATCTAAAACGAACAAATTGAGAGGTACAAGTTTACCCAAGACAGTGACATACCAAATCTCTTCAAACTCCTAAGGAAATATAGCCCCTGGCAAGTCTTTGTGATTGTAATGGCCCCAGGATAGATCAACATTAAAGCACTTACGTTGATTCAATGCCTGGGATTCAAAAGATTTTTGTGGTTCTTATTGAAATTAACTTCTCTGTTTCTTAATTGATTGTATGTCAGAATTAGATTTGAAGTAAACTCAAATGATTTTGCTTTGTTTTAGGTGTTCCTGGGGATACTTATAGCGGCTATCAATCTTGGTCAAGCTTCACCTTGTTTGGAAGCTTTTGCCTCTGGCCGTGGTGCTGCTGTGAAAATATTTGAAACTATTGACCGGGTGAGTTAAAGTTTGTTAAAATTCAAGGTGGAGGCATCCACAGGACGATGTAATTAATGTTATAATTCTTCACTTCAGGAACCTGAAATTGATTGCATGTCAGAGGAAGGATACAAATTGCAGAGAGTGAAAGGTGATATTGAATTCCACAATGTGACTTTCAATTATCCCTCCAGGCCAGAAGTAAAGGTACATGACTGCTCATCGAAAAAAGCATTTTGTTTATGTAAATGTAAATGCAAAAATAGTTTTGCAGCAGATTACATCATTTTGTTCATGTTGCTAGATATCTTCTTTGGCTTGGCTTCGCGGACGAAGATTTATGGAGGGGGTAAAAAGTCCACGTCAGCTGCAGGCTCGTTTGTGGCTGACAAGTCCAATGCGGGACAGGCAGACACGATTGCAGCGGTTGCAGGGGAAAATTGGTTGGTTGGGGTTGGGTGTTGGGTTTTTCCTCCTTTGCCTTTTGTCAGTGAGGTGGGCTCTGCGGTCTTCTTCAAAGGAGGTTGCTGCCCGCCAAACTGTGAGGCGCCAAGATGCACGGTTTGAGGCGTTATCAGCCCACTGGTGGTGGTCAATGTGGCAGGCACCAAGAGATTTCTTTAGGCAGTCCTTGTACCTTTTCTTTGGTGCACCTCTGTCACGGTGGCCAGTGGAGAGCTCGCCATATAACACGATCTTGGGAAGGCGATGGTCCTCCATTCTGGAGACGTGACCCATCCAGCGCAGCTGGATCTTCAGCAGCGTGGACTCGAATTGGACTTCCCCCAGGCCATGCACAATGTTACAATTAACCTATTCCTAGATGCTGACATGATTCTCGGTCAAGAAGTCCATTGGAGCACTTGTATTTCTTCTGCTTTGCCCATTTCTATGACAATGTGTGGTGCGCTGTTAGCCAGAATCAGGCACAAGGTAAAGACTGTACAACAGGCTTTAATCCACAAAGACTTCCACAGAGCCAGGCTGGCTGTAGCTGCAGTAACTCTGAGTGAGCTTCAGGAGATTGGGGTAGGCTTATATTCCGGAGGGTGATTGACACCCGGCCGGGTGGGGCTTGATCCCTTCAGGCCGACTGATTGACAGCCAACCAGGTGTTGTCCTGTCGCCTTACACTCCTGCAGGTACAGAGGTTGCCCCCTGCAGTAGGCCGGTGGTGTACCACCACACAATGACACTGTTTTTATCACAATAATTTTATTAAATTACAACTAGAAATATATTAAATAGAGGCATACAATCACTGAAGTTCTGTTTGTTGGAATAACTGTCGTATTTTACTCAAGTATATTTTAAGGTGTCTTTAATGTATCTTTATCCCACATTCACTTTTCCCAGATTCTTGATCGACTTAGCATGGTTATTAAAGCGGGTGAAACAACAGCAATTGTTGGACCAAGTGGATCTGGTAAAAGCACAGCAGTGGAGCTAATTCAGAGATTTTATGATCCTAAACAAGGAATGGTATGTATGCAAATTGCTTTCAAAATTATGAATTTTCAACTTAGTTTCATCTCTTTTTTTGTGAGCTCACATGTATACCAGTGTGGTCCTCAACCTTTTCCTTTCCACTCATATACCACTTTAAGTAATCTCTGTGATTAATAAGGGATTGCTTAAAGTGGTATGTGGTTGGAAAGAAAAAGTATGAAAACCACTGTTTTAATTGTCCCTAATCGGCTCGTTATGTGCATGGTTTCATGACTCCAAAGGAAATGGGCCAATGACAATTTTTCTCAAGCAAAATATTTCAGTAACAATTGGGTCAAGAGCAGTGATTCTCAACCTTCCCTTCCCACTCACATACCAATCACAGAGCACTGATGGCATAGGGATTACTTAAAGTGGTATGTGAGTGGAAAGAAAAAAGGTTGAGCACCACTGATGTATACAAATGATTTGTTATGTACTTTCTTTTCTAAAACTTTCTATGTAATCTTATATGTTAAACTCAATAAAATATTTTAAAAAGAAAACCATGGCTAGAATACCAATGATTATTCAGCTTTGGGTAAAAAGATAAACTTTAAATTTTGATAAGAGACATGGTCACACTTACACTGCATAGTCATCTTGTATTCATGCCAGTAAAATTTAGTAAATCTAATTTTTTTTTAACCTCAGGTTATTTACATTATTGAAGCATTGGGGCATGGATTTAATATTTTGGTTGTTTTCCCACTGAAAATATGTCAATGAGTGAATTCCAGCAGCAAGTAAACCCTATTCCTGGTCCTTATGCATTTAATTTTTTTTTCTCATTATAGGTTAGGGGCCCAAGGACATGATACAAAAATCTAACTATAATTAACTGAGACCAAAACCTGTCTAAAATTAGAACTTGTCTAAGATTAGACCCACTTAGGTCTCAAAGTTTTCAAATTCTTCAATTTTTTAAAATCCTTTAAAGGAAAACAAGGTTAGTTTTTGGATCAAACCAAAGGCCAAGCACAATGGAAAGATTGACCTCAGCCAAATACTGAATCCAAGGTAGCCACCATGAAATATTGAACAACCTCGCCAGAGTATTACCTTGCTTACCTTGAGTCCATGCCAACTGTTGAAATGTAAAAGATCCCTTCCCACCTTTCTGAAAAATTAGAGAAAATTTCCCAGTTATCTCTCTCACATTCACCTCAATAGCAACAACATGATAACAATACTTAATGTCATTAATCTCTGTGCTGGTGAGATCTTGCAGAATACAAATTGCTTTATATGCTCACCTTATTGATAGCAATAACTGTCTTTTAATGTAAACTAATTGGGTTTGAAATCCTGGAGGTAAGCCATAGTGGGGAAATAAAACAAAAGTTATCTGAGGAGAGGAAATTGTTTTTTATTATTTTAGAAACAAAATAGTTTAATTAAGCACCTTCCAGGGTAATTAAATATTTAAAATATTATATACTGTCCATTTGTTGTTCAATTTGCTAGATATCTCTCAAAAAAATAATTTCAGTAATTCATAAGTTGCAAATGAAATAATATCTTCACTGCAATAAGTTAACATTTGTAACATTAAATACTTTTTGATTTGTTAAAAGTTTTTATGTACTGGATTCAAGAAGAAGAAAAAAGAGCGGACTGAAGGAGCTTGGGGAAGTCAGGCAGCATCGATGGGGCTCACATCGTTTTCCTCCACAGATCCCCGAGTTCTTCCAGCAATTTGCTTGTGATTCTGACTTACTGTTTGTTGTTAAGTTTCCCTTGTTCTTGCAGGTCACTCTGGATGGCCATGATATCCGCTCTCTAAATATTCAGTGGCTGCGTTCTCTGATTGGAATTGTTGAACAGGAACCTGTCTTGTTTGCCACTACCATCGAGGAGAATATTCGTTATGGTCGTGATGGTTTGACGAGGGATGAAATTATTAGAGCAGCCAGGGAGGCCAATGCATATAATTTCATTATGGATCTGCCGGAGGTACCATTTGTCATTTTGTACCGCGATTAAACTAGGTATTATTTCTGCAGCAATGATACCTCTATAGAACAGTCTCAAAGACCAAGGCCTGATGACTCAATCCTTCTGCGTGAACAAGTGCTGATATCAAATGCCCTAATATGCTTTGCCAGTGTAGAATTAAAGTTGAACAGGATATGTGCAGATGCTGGGAATGAGCGTGAAATACAAATAAGTGCTGGAGAAACTTAGCATCCATAGGAATTAAAGGGTAACCAATGTTTTGGAGATGAGCCCTTCATCAAGGTATGAGCAAAAGTAGGCAGGCACCTGAATAAAAAGGTGGGATGAGGGGGAAAGAGAAAAGAAGAAAGAGGAGGTAGAGGAACACAGACTGAGTCATAGGTGGATAGAGGTGGTAGAGTTCGTTAGAAGGTACCATACATGAAATTCTTTAACTTTTTTCTACCGTAAGGCAGACAGAGAGTCACCACTTTGTCCTGCACCCCTCACAGAAACCGACATCACCTGGTGTTCCTAAACAGTCTCCTCCGCCCCCCCCCCCCTCCCCCAAGTACTGACCAGTCCTGTGCCTGCTTAGCTTCTGAGATCAGAAAATCCCAGGCATATTCAGGCTATTGGTGCTTTAGAAGGTGCTGTGAAGAATTCAGGCTATTAAGTGCTGTAGTAGAAGAGGGAAAAATAAAGCTGAGAAGTGGTAGAGGGAGGGGATAGCTCTCTGATGGGAGAGGTAAGGAAAGAGAGTGGAGAGCTGGAGGAAAGGAGATAAAAGGTGATAGGGGAGGGGGCTTAAAAGAAATTAGATGAGTCAGTGTTAATGCCGTCTGGTTGGAGGGGGCCCTGACAGAATACAAGGTGGTGTTCCTCCATTTTGCACGTTCCTTCAATAGTCTGACCAGAACTGCACACAATAGTCCAAATTTGGTCTTGCCAACATCTTACACAGTTGTAACCTGATGTTCTGCCTCCTGTTCTCAATGGCCTAATCAAGGAAGCAAAGCATGCCAAACACCTTCTTTGCCAAACCACCCAATTTGTGTCACTACTTCCATGGAATGGTATAGCTACCCAATGTCCCTTGGTTCGACGGTTCTTTCCAGGGTTCTAACATTTTCCTTGCAAGCCCTGCCCTGGGTTAAGCTGATAAGGTGCAACACCTTGCTCTTGTCCAAGTTAAATTCCATCTACCGTTCTATGGTACAGTTTCCTGGTTCTTCTACATCCTATTGTAATCCTTTGCTTGGCTGTTCTCCCTAACAATATAAATGACCCCATATTTTCTCATTTGTATTTAATTTTTTTAGAAATTTGACACCCTTGTAGGACAAGGAGGAGGGCAAATGAGTGGAGGACAAAAACAACGTATTGCCATTGCTCGAGCTCTTGTGAGAAATCCCAAAATTTT
Organism: Narcine bancroftii; assembly: GCF_036971445.1. Lineage (NCBI taxonomy): Eukaryota > Metazoa > Chordata > Chondrichthyes > Torpediniformes > Narcinidae > Narcine > Narcine bancroftii. The sequence continues at coordinate 287,499,582 of NC_091472.1, forward strand.
GTTAATGGATATGGCAACATCAGCGCTGGACAATGAAAGTGAGGCTGTAGTCCAACAGGCACTTGACAAGGTTTGTTTTATGCAAAAAGTTTATTAATCAGATGATATCACAAAGACAGATTGATGTTTCCTTCAGCATGACCACTTCCCTGTGTTCTCCATTCTTGTGACTCTAGTGTGGGTAGGGCATTGGCTGATTGGCAGGAAGCAGAGGGTTGGAATACAAGGATCACATTCCCATTGTCTGCCTGTTGCTTGTGGTGTTCCACAGGGGGGAGGGGGATTGTTGGTGTTGGGATCGCTTCTTTTTATGCTGTCTATTAATGATTTGGTTTATGAAATGAATGGCTTTGTGGCCAAGTTTGTAGATGATATGAAGATGGGTGGAGGAGCAGATAGTTTAGAAGAAACACAAAAGCTTCAGATGGACAGACAGATTAGAAGAATGGGGAGAGAAGTGGCAAATAAATTATAACGTTGCAAAGTGTACAGCCATGCACTTTAGTAGAAAAAATAAATGGGAAGACTAATTTTTAAATGGGGAGCAAATTGAAAATACCCAGATGCAAAGGGACATGTGTGTTCCTGTGCAGGATAGCCTAAAGGTAAATTTTTAGGTTGAGACGGTGGTGAAGAAGGCAAATGCAATTGTGGCATTCATTTCAAGAGGAATAGAATAGAAGAGTAGGGATGTGATGGTGAGGCTTTAAAAAGCACTGGTGAGACCTCACTTGGAATATTGTGAGCAGTTTTGGACTCCTCATTTAAGAAAGGATGTGCTGATATTAGAGAGGGTAGAAAGAAGGTTCTCAAGGATGATTCCAGGAAAGAAAGGGTTAGCATACAAAGAGTGTTTGACTTCTCCTAGCCTGTATTCATTGGAATTTAGGAGAATGGGGGGGGGGGGGGGGCGAATGGGATCTAATTGAAATATTTTGAAATTAGACAGAGTAGATGTAGAAAGGTTGTTACCCTTGGAGGGAGAGTTTAGGACAAGAGGGCACAACCTCAAGATTGTCGGGCATCCACTTAGAACAGAGATGTGGAGGAATTTCTTCAGCCAGAGGGTGGTAAATCTTTGGAATTTGTTGCCACAGGTGGTTGTGGAGGCCAGGCTATTGTGTGTATTTAAGGCAGAGATTAGTAGGTTTTTAATTTAGCCAGGGTTTCTAAGGTTATATGGAGAAGGCCAGGCAGTTAGGCTGTGGGAAAATGGATCAGTTCATGATTGAATGGCAGGGCACACTCGATGGACTGAATGCTCTATTTTTGCTCCAGTGTCTGAAGGTCTTTAGTGCATTCTGACCCAGTCCTTCCATCTACACCCAATTCATTTTTTTTTAGGATTGAGTCCACAACCTTCTTGGCATTGTGTCCTAGCTTTCACATCCTAAACCCATCTGTCTCATTGCACATTCATGGAGCCCATTGCTTTGACCAACATTGGTTTCCTTTGTCCATTTCTTCACCTCGTATCCTTGCCTCTTTAAATCTTTGAGAAGAGCAGCATGTCATAATGAGGCTGAAAGCCCTCGACAACAAATTTTTGCAAAAGGTTTGCCTCCTGTAAAGAAATTGGAGATTATGAAGACAATGTCAGGATGAACACGTAATTTCAAGTGCTGCACCACGAGGGAATTTGCAAAAAGATTAAATGAACTTGTATTGAATTTGACATTCTTAATTGCTTAAAGCTGCTGGCACATTGTGTTCATTCAAATGACCTAAAATTATTTTCCCGTTGATTTTCGTTTGTGCTTAGCATCTGATGACACTCATGTCAGTGCCCAATAATAGTTGCCCAGCCTTAATGGATTCCAGTTGCCCTTGAATTGCTTTTCCAAGGACACAATGTCCTGGTGTAACCTTTCAACATGTACTGACTGCACCAAGATCAGCAGGGAAATAGTCCAAATACGAATGCAGAAAATTAACTTTCAATGATATGTGGCACTTCATGGCTTTGTCTCTTTGAAGTAGACTTCGAAGATGACAGGAAATCACAAAAATAGGTTACATCTAAAAGACAATAGGCGATAGGAAACATTGAAGGTGGTTTTTGTGACCCTCAGCTCATGTTCTATAAAATAGACCCAAAAGTGTTCAGGAAACAAAATCTTTATTGTCCAGTGTAATTGGGGTTGCTGTTATTGTGCTATTCTTGTAACTTATGGAGTTGAAACTCGCTATCAATTGTCATTTGCCCAAATATAGTAAATTAAGTAAATAATTACACGTGAAAACAAACAGCAAAATATGTGAAAAACAAAAACAAACAATTTTGTTTGAAGGTTCGTTTGGGTCGAACCACAATCTCCATTGCTCATCGACTGTCCACAATAAGAAATGTTGATGTGATCATTGGCTTTGAACACGGAAGAGCAGTAGAAAGAGGAAAACACGCAGAGTTGCTTGAGCGAAAAGGGATTTATTTCACTTTAGTAACCCTGCAAACCCAGGGCGATCAAGCGCTCAATGAGAAAGCTCGACAAAGTAAGCGATTTTTGACAGTTTTTGAATATTTTATTCCTAACAAAACTTCGATTTTTTTTTGTACTGTGGTACAGATATATTGCTCACTCACCATTTTTAATTACTTAATGACAGCAAATTCTGTAACAGAGGAAGGAACCGGTGAAAAGCAGCAATTAATCAGAAGTGGAAGCCACCGTATGAGTTTACGGTAGGAAGCAAACATCGTACAACAGAAACCTTAGACCAGGATTTCTCCTTCTTATCAAATTAATGCATTGTAAAAGGCTGCAGCTGTCTACAAACATGACTAGAAAATATTCTCTATTGCCATGAGATGACAGAAATATTGGTTGTGCTGTGGATAGCAAGGAAACTTGTCTTAAGCTTCAGTAATTGGAAATTGGTTTGTGCTTTGGGCGATAGAATGCATCAATTGCAAGGTAAGGAATTTTGGGGTAAATAATAGGGTTAGGACATATACAGTGAATGATCAGGTACTTGAGAATGTCGATGAATGGAGTGTCCTTTGGGGTCATGCCCATAGTTCCCTGAAAGAGACAACACAGATTAATAGAGTGATGCAGAAACTATCTGCCATGCTTGCCTTCACAGGTTGGGGCATAGATCATTAATGTTGGAACACGATGCTGTAACCGTACTGGTTAGGATGCATTTTGAATGCCATTCTGGTTGCCACACTATAGGATCAATGTGATTGTGGAAGAGTGCAGAGGAGGTCCTCCAGGATGTTGCTTGAATTGGAGTTTAGTTATGGGGAAAGATTGGAGAGGTGGGGACATTTTCCTGGAGTGAAGGAGGCCAAGGTGTGACCAAATAGAAGTGTGTAAGATTCTGAGAGGCACAGGTAGGGTAGATGAACAAAATCTCTTTCTCATGGAAGGGGTATAAAAAAAAATAAGGTGAAAGGAAAGAATTTTAAAGGGGATTTGAGAACCAAATTTTATGATCTGAGATAAGAGAGTTGATATTTGAAGAGAAGGTGGTGGAATAGATACAAATGCCAGATTAAGAGGAATTTAGACAGAAATTTTAAAAGGCAACACAAGGTATTTCATCCTATTTTGGAAAATTGCGTATTAGTGGGTATGGTCAAAAGTAGGCATGAAGGTAATAGGCTGAAGAACGCTTTCCTATGCTCTTCAATTCTGTAACTAACCATCATATCCTCTTATACGGTAGCCTAATCTCTAGATTCATTCCTAGCTCAGTACAAGCTAGCTTTGGCTTCAAAATAATTCATTATAATGCACAAATAAATGAATATGAAAGGTGTTGCTTGAATTGTTTTCCTATTTTCTTATTCAGCATTTTCTATTGCAACATTATAATATTAACTATTAGGGAAAACAATGTTCAATATGAATTTAGCAAAGAGTCAGTTGTCCAATCCAGTGACAAACATAGATTTTCCTCTTCCAGTTCTGTTGGAATGTTGGAACCAGCAGTGCCTTCCCTTTTGCTGTGTATTGTGTTCTGATGGTAGATAGCAAATAGAAAATAAAGAGCAGCCCTGAATTCTGTGACACTTGCTTGAGACAGAAACACTGGGATGTAGTGGTGTATCTATGTAAAATAGCACCTATGGCAAACACTGAAATTACACTCTCCCCCCCAACCCCACCCCCATTTTTTAAAAAAAGAAAAATCACACAAAGTTGACATTTGGGTGTTATTCGTGCACAATTGAGCTGGTGATAACCGCTACCCCAGTGTTTCTCAACCTTTTTCTTTCCACTCACATACCACTTTAAGTAATCCCTATGACATCAGTGCTCTGTGAATAGTAAGGGATTGCTTAAGGTGGTATGTGAGTGGGAAGGTTGAGAATCACTGCTCTAGACCAATTGTTAATGAAATATTTTGCTTGAGAAAAATTGTCATTGACCCATTTCTTTTGGAGTTATGAAACCATGCACATAACCAGTCAATTAGGGATGATTAAAACAATGGTTTTCAAACATTTTTTCTTTCCACCCACATAACACCTTAAGCAATCCCTTACTAATCACAGAGCACCGATGGGATAGGGAATACTTAAAGTGGTATGTGAGTGGAAAGAAAGGTTGAGAACCACTACACTACACCAACTGTGCCATCCAATATATCCATGTAAATTTCACACATTGCATTTTAATTTATTAGAAGTGAATCAGTGGATTAATCCCACCCGGGCTCCTAAGCTGAGCTTCAGTAAGAGAAAAGTCCCCCTTCTTCTTCCTCCTCCCCTCCTCTTGCCTCCCCCTCTTCTCGCCTTCCACCCCTCTCGCCTTCCACCCCTCTCGCCTTCCACCCCTCTCGCCTTCCACCCCTCTCGCCTTCCACCCCTCTCGCCTTCCACCCCTCTCGCCTTCCACCCCTCTCGCCTTCCACCCCTCTCGCCTTCCACCCCTCTCGCCTTCCCCCCCTCTCGCCTTCCCCCCCTCTCGCCTTCCCCCCCTCTCGCCTTCCCCCCCTCTCGCCTTCCACCCCCTCGCCTTCCACCCCTCTCGCCTTCCACCCCTCTCGCCTTCCACCCCTCTCGCCTTCCACCCCTCTCGCCTTCCACCCCTCTCGCCTTCCACCCCTCTCGCCTTCCACCCCTCTCGCCTTCCCCCCCTCTCGCCTTCCCCCCCTCTCGCCTTCCCCCCCTCTCGCCTTCCACCCCTCTCGCCTTCCCCCCCTCTCGCCTTCCCCCCCTCTCGCCTTCCCCCCCTCGCCTTCCACCCCTCTCCCCCCTCTTCTCGCCTCCCCCCTCTTCTCGCCTTCCCCCCTCTTCTCGCCTTCCCCCCTCTTCTCGCCTTCCCCCCTCTTCTCGCCTTCCCCCCTCTTCTCGCCTTCCCCCCTCTTCTCGCCTTCCCCCCTCTTCTCGCCTTCCCCCCTCTTCTCGCCTTCCCCCCTCTTCTCGCCTTCCCCCCTCCTCCCGCCCTTCCCCCTCCTCCCGCCCTTCCCCCTCCTCCCGCCCTTCCCCCTCCTCCCGCCCTCCCCCTCCTCCCGCCCTCCCCCTCCTCTCGCCCTCCCCCTCCTCTCGCCCTCCCCCTCCACTCACCCTTCCCCCTCCTCCCCCCCTCACTGTGAAATATAAAGTATTCACAATCACTACTCTGGAGACAAAGTCTTGGAGAACAGGTTCACCTTATTTCGAGTCTGCAGAGTCGGATGCCCTGGTCTGGAGACACACCGGAGGTTCAGAATCATCACTCTTTTGTACAGTCCCGGGCTCAATATCACCCCACCTTCATTTACCTTCTTCCAATCAGAACCTTAGTACATTACAACATTCTTCTTCTCCCTTCCATCAGTCCAAGTATCACTCAGTTCCTCCTTCTTCATACACCGCATGTTATGTTAATTAGTTCATTCCCTCCTTAGGGGCGTCTAAGTTAATAATCATGTCTCTATTAAGCAAGCGCGGTACTAGCTATAAACGACTTAGGTCACTGTACCAGCCTGAACCAGATCCTTGCATCCTTGGGGCTCCTGATAAGAAGGGGCCCACTAGCCAGTACTGCCTACTCTCAAGCTTTTATCTACATACTTTGCATTCCATTACTTTTCACAGAATGGTGCCAGTTTAATCACTTTCAAGCATTTTTCACATCGCCTTCACCCCTCCTCTTGCCTCCCCCTCCCCACTAACAGAACTCTTGATTGCAAACCACGCCAAATCACGTTGAAATTTATTATTTCCTGTCCCCTAGACGTGGATGCTCCAGGTTCCAGCCTGTGTTGAAGTGACCCAAGCCTTGTGTTTATTACCCCAGCTTCCGCAGGTGGACCCACAGCTTCAGTGTTCCTGATAACCGGGTCGGTCAACTCAGAATGTCCCAGGTCAACATCTTATCAGGCCACTTTGGCTTTCAGGGCTGCTCAGGCACCTTATGACAGCCAGAGGGGTATTCTGGTGAGCTCTGACAGCACTACACTCCTGGCTGGGATAAAATACATGCACACATAAACACACCAAACTGGGTACCCGGTACATTCAATAATCAAGGTAAATCAAATCAATACCTGCCAAGCCACCCCTTGACTCAGGCATATGGCTCTTTGCTACTACGAGGAACTAGGGACACTAATTAAATGATCTCAATCCTTTAACATTACAGTACACATTTTAGTACAATCGAAAACATACAAACAATTTCTTCAGTGGCGAACGCCTTTCCACAGTGAAGCAATGTGGTCCCAATCGCAAAGAGAGTGATTCCAGCATATGTGGTGCTCTTTATAGTTCTGGAGGGCTGTGGGATCCAGCCCAGGTTGTTAACAGGAGACCAATGGCTCAGTGCCAACAAGGTTAAACTAATTACAAAAGCTAATGGTCCGACGCCAAGTACAGGCGGGCTAGGTAATTTATAGGAAGCCAATGGCTCAATGTCAGCAAGGTTAGACCAATTACAAAGGCCAATGGCCCAAGGCCAAGAACAAAGGAATTTAAATTGACCAATGCAAGCTGTGCACTTAATGGGTGGGGCGGGAACAAACATTGATTGGCAGTGCTAGGTAGTGCTGTCATGACCCTTCACTACTTTACAATACAGAGGTGAAATAGTAATTCAATTCTTCAGATTATATTACCCTTTTCAGTCACACCCCAATACACTTATAATTTACATTTTAAAGATATTACACAGTACTCTGTCAATGTCACAAAGATTATACTCTGTATTTCCCTGGCACTGGCAGTGGCAGAGCTGTTCCAGCTGAGTGGGGGATTATGGTAGGGAAGAAGGCCATTTTGCTCATTGATCCTGCATTGAGCCATTGCCGCCCGAGGTGCCAGAATGGCCCTGAAATGGCTGCAAACTCCGAAGTGGCCTGATGAGATGCCGCCCCAGAGCAGCCAGGTGAGGTGCCAGAGTGGCGCTCTGGGGCACTCAAGTGGGATGGAGAAACTGTGCTGGACGAGGGACTCTGATATTGGGCGGGCAAATGACGCCCAGGGCATGTGTCCTAGCTACCATATCCGTAGATAGGCCTATGCTGAGGTGGGACCTTAGACCTCTGAGTTATCCCCAATGGTTTACTCATTGATGATCACAGTTTCTCCTAAGGCAGTTTGTTAATTTCTAATGTTTGGACTATTTCTGTTCCTTTACGGAACAATCTCCACACTGCCCTTCCTTGTGTATTCAGGGTCACACAAAATGTAATCCCTCCTGTACTATTGCTTCTGTCCAGACTAGACAGTTTGGTTAATAAAGCATTATTTCAGGGACTGATGTCTCATTTGGATATTTCTTTTTGCATCCTAAAATCTCCAGGCATTACAAGAATACATAGACCAGTGTAGCCATCACCTAAAGGCTGCAAACGCCTCGAGAATAATTTTACCCAGAAAGGCATTTTGGTTAATCCTGGTGCTTGTACAAACATATAATGTTTTTTTTTGGTTTTCATGATTATCAGCTTAATTTAATTAAATTTTGTCATTTTAACTATGTTTCAATTATGATAAAGGGCAAGAGCAAAAATGAACAAATCTTTTTACTATTTTATCACTTTCAATGCATCCATAACTTTACAACGCATCTTGAAAAATAAGTATTTTGTAAATGGATGTACACGTGTATTTGCAGGTCCTCAATCCGTCAACGATCTAGATCTCAGATATCAAATGTACTTTCTGATGTGTCTATACCTGGAGATGTTGCTTCCGTTATCCGACGTCACTCCAGATATCCTGAGGATGAAGACAAGGTTAGATGTTCAAAAATTAGAAGCATTATTATGTGTATAAAGAAATCTGGAAATTTGTTGAATAAAGTGAATAACAAAATATAGGAGTGGTGTCTCTTGGGAGAGAGTTCTGCTGGTAATGAGTCATGTTCACAGTTCATAGCAGAAATGTAATCCATTTCTTTCCGTATACATTCTTGATTGTTCTCCTTAGGTTTTTGCGAAAGAAAAATGTGTAGTACATTACCACCCTCCTCAAAACTTTCATTTCTAAATTGCAGTCATTGAAAAAAGTGCTACTACTACCTTTTTTTCTCTATTATAATGGTATTTTACTGAAAGACACGTGGTAAAATTTATTCAGACTGCAGAATGAACCATGCTTTCCCATTAGATACTCATGTTTATAATTAAATTCTAACAATATTTCGTGCAGGCGGTCTGCTTTTTTCTAAAATTAGAATTTTAACTGGTACCTTGTATTCAATATTTTGGAGCGAAATACCATGACTATTCAACAAAAGGTGGTAAACATTCTTTATATCATAAGGATATCTTAGAAGAAATATCAGATCTATCAAAACTGGGTTGGAAATTGGTAACAAATTGCTAAGGTATAATTATGTCATTGGACTAGATAGAATTCGCTCTGTATCCTGAAGGAAATGATTAATTATATAGTTAAGGCTTTAATTAATATTTCCATTATGTCATTAAAGCAAAAGCAGACATTTCCTCATCAAGTTGAAGATTTAAAATGTAACTTGTGGTCTTCAGACCTAGTAATTGCAGAGCTGGAAACATTGGTAGATCAGGTTGTAGTTCCGAAGGGCTTGGAAATGGGACAACAATAGAATTCCGATAGCAATTCCGAGGAAGCACTGTTTCCAAAATGTGTCATTTTACTTTCAAGGTCTGTGGTCAGAAGAAAAGACTGTTTTTAATTTCTTCGAGAATCCTTCTCTGGACTATAATAGAATGCTGTTTTGGTTTCCTTTCTTCAACTTTCTCTCCTGGCACACTTCCAGTACACTTCAGTGGTCCTTCTCCTGCCCTCCTTTTATTTGCAGGTCCAACCAATGGAAATGGTCTGCCTTCTTTTTCCCACAACCTAATATGTGAAGGGAGACAGATTGAGGAGGACAGCTGAGGGAATGAGTGCATTATTCCAAACGTGGGCAAAAGTGACATGAGACTGACAAACCAGGACATCAATGCAGCTCCTGACACCATTGAGTCTTTCCAATCTTTCTATTCCTCATGGGAATTCAATTGTACATTTTTTTTTTAAATTGACAACCAGAACCTTATAGAAAAACAGAAAATGCTGGGAAAGTTTCAGCATGGCAGGCAGCATTGTGGAAAGAGAAAGATTTAATATTTCAGGTTGAGGACTTCATCAGAACCTGGAAAGTGAGAAAACAAGTTAGTTTAAAATAGCAATGAGGGTGGGCCATAGACTGGGCTTTCACCATGGCAACCCTGGCAGCTGCTGTCTTCATTTGAAATTGTTCTAATATATAACACATTCTCTTTTGAGCCCCTGTTGCTCTAGTTTTCAAAGTTGAAGCAATTTTCACTGCTTTATGAATTCTTAAGAAAAATGTAAAAATGCATTACATCATACATGGAATCCTGCTGAGTCAAGTTTTCTGGCCATCAAGTTTAATCAATTTATTTCAACTGCCCTTCATTTATAATTGAAGGGCAGCAAAGAAGTAATATATTCAGATGAGATTTGATTGAATTTACAGCTGCATTCAGCTCTTTTGTGTTTTTTTATGGCTGGCACAGAACTCCTTTTATTCAATCACATCATAAAATTTCATTGTATTTTCCCAATATCAGTCATCTCATAAATTGTCCACTAAATCATTCTAAGCTAATTTAATTATTGCCTAAAAGAGATTTATTTTATCCAAAGGTTCAAGAGGAAGAGGAAGAAAGCATAGAGCCCGCACCAGTAACTCGAATTTTAAAATATAATGTTGCTGAATGGCCATACATGTTATTTGGCTCATTTGGTGCTGCTGTTAATGGTGGAGTTAATCCAATGTACGCACTGCTGTTCAGTCAGATTCTTGGGGTAAGAAACTTTTCCCCACCCACCCCCCCTTCTCCCATACAATTGATGCAATAAGGATCATTCATATTTAAAGTTACATTTCTTCTTTTAATTACTCTAGACATTTTCCTTGCAAAATGAAGAACAAAAAATAAATGAAATCAATTCCATATGTTTGTTTTTTGTCATTGTTGGACTTATATCGTTCCTTACACAGTTTTTGCAGGTAAAGTGTGTTATATCACAGCAAAATATTTATTCCTGTTTCTGCTTGATAGTTTATTTTATTCTAATTCACATTTAGTACTCTGTGACCTCACGGCTCAGATGTAACATAAGTTAGGTATAAGAAAATGTTCTCTCTCCTCCAGCTGAAGAAAGGTTCATATCTTCAATATCTAAGGAGCATGTGCAAATGCATGAGATCATCGTTGGTCACAGCAACATTCCTGTGGACCCTCCGAGGGGGGGAAAAAGGACAATTTTCATTGAATTTTACCACAATGCTCTCAACTTTCCTATGAGATTATGACATAATATGGCATTACATTTAATTTTATTATACATTTTTTCTTGAGTGAATTGACACTGTGAATCTATCCTTTTATATTTATTATCTCTAGTTCTTTCCTGGCATATTGTAATCATTTATACTTTTATAGTTGGTGTATCTTGTGTACCTGCTTAGCTGCAGTGAGTAGGGACTTCGGCAAGTAGGAATAATGTACTTGGGTAATGACAAAACAGATCATTATTTCCATCATCTGTGCAATCATACTTAATATCCACTTTTATTTTTCCTTTTACAAGGGTTACTTTTTCGCCAAATCTGGTGAATTGCTGACACGAAGATTGAGGAAATTAGGTTTCCAGGCCATGTTAGAACAAGAGATTGGCTGGTTTGATGATCGGAAGAACAGTCCCGGGTCGTTAACAACACGGCTTGCCACAGATGCATCACAGGTTCAAGGGGTAAGCTAAGGTCATTAATGTCAAGATGATAAAGTAATAGCGAATGGGATTATTCATTAACTGTATCTTGAAGCTGTTTCTAAGTACAATTACTTTATATATTCAAGTATGAAACTTGAATATATAATGATGAGTTTATTCAATTAAAATGATGATAACTCTGTGGAAGCAGAATAAATGCTGGAGGACAGAAAATTGATGGCTGCCCTTTATTTATTCTTGTGGGCATGAGGCCAGATATACACTGGGGCTAAGGCCGGAGTTTTTTTGCAACCCCACTGGTGCCATAGAAGGGAAATATGAAAATGTTTAGAGCCTGTGAAAGTTAATGAATCACTGATGCAGTGAGTCCAGCCTGATCAGGGAAACATGGGCACAGTGCTGGAGAGTCAAGATTGCTACCAGGATATTGTTGTTTAATCGGGAATAATTAAATATGTACTTTGTGGCAGATAAACTGTAGGAAATTCTGAAGGATTATATAATTCCATATAAAATGGATAATGTGAAGATTTGGCGATCCCGTCCAAGAGCTGCTCTCCTCACCTGGAATATTTGGTGTTGAAGCGCGAACCCATCTCCATCCAAGGGGAATTCACCTCTGTTGTCCTGACAGTAAACTATATCTCTCTAATGGCAGTTATTATGCTAGTACTGGAGGATCTACATGCCGTGATCAACAAACATCATGCAGTATACCCCGATACTGTCTCAGTCATCGACAGGGACTTCAACCAGACCAGTTTTAAAGAAAGTCCTCCCAAACTAACACCAGCATGTTTCCTGAAATGTCAGGGGATCCAATACTCTCAACCTCTGTTACACCACCATTAAAGGTGATCAACACTCCATTCCACACCCACACCTTGAAATGTCGGACACCCTGGCTGTGCTCCTCTTTCAGTGAAGACAGTACAGAGATGGTCTGGGCAGAATAGCAGCTTCCTGATTTTCTGGAGTCAGTGAACTGATCAGCATACAAGGATCTGAATCATTGTGCCACAATGGTCACCGACCTTACCAGGAAATGTGTGGACGAGTGTTCTTACTAAGATGATATGGATGTATCCAATTCAGAATCCATGGATGAACCAAGACCTACAATCTACTGAAGACCAGATTCAAGACCTACAATCTACTGAAGACCAGATTCAAGACCTACAATCTACTGAAGACCAGATTCAAGACCTACAATCTACTGAAGACCAGATTCAAGACCTACAATCTACTGAAGACCAGATTCAAGACCTACAATCTACTGAAGACCAGATTCAAGACCTACAATCTACTGAAGACCAGATTCAAGACCTACAATCTACTGAAGACCAGATTCAAGACCTACAATCTACTGAAGACCAGATTCAAGACCTACAGTCTACTGAAGACCAGATTCAAGACCTACAGTCTACTGAAGACCAGATTCAAGACCTACAATCTACTGAAGACCAGATTCAAGACCTACAATCTACTGAAGACCAGATTCAAGACCTACAATCTACTGAAGACCAGATTCAAGACCTACAATCTACTGAAGACCAGATTCAAGACCTACAATCTACTGAAGACCAGATTCAAGACCTACAATCTACTGAAGACCAGATTCAAGACCTACAATCTACTGAAGACCAGATTCAAGACCTACAATCTACTGAAGACCAGATTCAAGACCTACAATCTACTGAAGACCAGATTCAAGACCTACAATCTACTGAAGACCAGATTCAAGACCTACAATCTACTGAAGACCAGATTCAAGACCTACAATCTACTGAAGACCAGATGCAAGACCTACAATCTACTGAAGACCAGATTCAAGACCTACAGTCTACTGAAGACCAGATTCAAGACCTACAGTCTACTGAAGACCAGATTCAAGACCTACAGTCTACTGAAGACCAGATTCAAGACCTACAATCTACTGAAGACCAGATTCAAGACCTACAATCTACTGAAGACCAGATTCAAGACCTACAATCTACTGAAGACCAGATTCAAGACCTACAATCTACTGAAGACCAGATTCAAGACCTACAATCTACTGAAGACCAGATTCAAGACCTACAATCTACTGAAGACCAGATTCAAGACCTACAATCTACTGAAGACCAGATTCAAGACCTACAATCTACTGAAGACCAGATTCAAGACCTACAATCTACTGAAGACCAGATTCAAGACCTACAATCTACTGAAGACCAGATTCAAGACCTACAATCTACTGAAGACCAGATTCAAGACCTACAATCTACTGAAGACCAGATTCAAGACCTACAATCTACTGAAGATGGAGATTCAGAAATACACAGAAAGTCCAGTTGCAATCTCCGGAAGGCCAGTAGGAAAGCAAAGAGACAATTTGGGACGAAGCTGGAGACTCAGACCCCAGATAGCTGTGACAGGGCTTGCACACTATTACATCCTTCAAGGCAAAACAGGGCAGTATGATCAGTTGTGATACATCACTTCTGGATGAGCTCCGTGCCTTTTCTGCTCATTTTGAAAGAGAAAATATCAAGAATCCTTATGATTTACAACAGCACTGGTGATTCTATGCTGCCCAGACTCTAAGGGCAAGGTAAACAGAACCTTCAGGAGAATAAAGCCTGGGAAAACAACCAGCCTGGCATTGTATCTGGACTGGTAATTGAAACCAATGTGAAACAACTGGCTGTAGTTTTTGTGGAGATATTCAACCTCTTGCTACAATATTCAGAGGTCTCCACATGCCCAAGAAGTGACCTGCCTCAGTGACCATCAGCTGGTGACACTGATGTGTACTGTGAAGTAGTTGGTTATGGAGCAGATCGTCTCCTATGTCAGGAAAGACCTGGATCTACTTCAGTTCACCTAGCATCACAACAGGTCAATGACAGATGCCACTTTGCTGGCCTTCCGCTCTGATATAGGTCACCTAGACCATGGGAACACCTGCATCAGGTGGTTGTTCATTGACTATAGCTTTTGTTCAATACCATCATAGCAGCAAAGTTCATGACCAAGCTAATGAACCTGAAACTCTGTCTGTCTTCTGCAAATGGATCACAAATTTCCTCATCGGCAGGCCCCAATCAGTGCAGATCGGCGACACCACCTCTTTCTCTCTGACCATCGACACAGGGGCTGTGTGCTTAGTTCCCCATTTTATTTCTTGTAGACCCATGACTGTGTAGCCATCTAGTTCCAACTCAATATATAAATTCATTGACAACATTGTTAGCAAGTACATGGAAATGAAGTCAGTTTACAGGATGGAGTTCAAGAAACCTGGTTAGGTGGTGCCAGAACAACAATAACACCTGTCTTCATCGATGGGAAGGAGGTGGAGAGAGTCCATATATCTGGACTCCCTCTGCAAATGGATCCTTGATCTCATTGAAAGAACAGATCGGAAATAACATCTCCTCCTCACTCACAATCAACACAGGCGCTCCACAAGAAAGCATGCTTAGCCGACTGCTCTGCTCTCTCTACACCCATTACTGTGCAGCTTGGCAAGATTCAAATGCCTTCTACAAATTTGCTGATGACACCATGGCCATTGGCAGAATCATAAAGGGGCAATGAGGAAGTATAGAGGAGTGATTTATATCAGCTGGTTGAGTGGTGCTACAACAACCTTGCACTCAATGTTAGCAAAACTAGGGACTTCAGCAGGGGAAAATCAGGAGAACATAAACCAGTCCTCATTGAGGGGTCAGCAGCGGAAAGGGTAAACAACCTCAAGTTTCAAGGTGTCTCTGAAGATCTGCCCTAGATCCTCCATGTTGATGCAATCATGAAGTCTCAATAGCGGCTATATTTTGTCAGGAGTTTGAGGAGATTTGGAATGTCACCAAAGACTCTTGAAAATTTCAACAGGTGTACCATGGAGAGCACTCTGGCTGGTTGTATCACTGTCTGGTATGGAGGTGGAAAAGGACAGGACAAGAAAAAAACCACAGAGAGTTGTGACCTCAGCCAGCACCATCATGGGCTTTAGTCTTCACTCCATTAAAGATGTCTACAAGAGGCAGTGTCTCAAAAAAGCAGCCTCTACCATCAAGGACCCTCACCATCTAGGCCGTGCCCTTTTCTCACTGCTACCATCAGGAAGAATGAACAGGAGCCTGAAGACAAACACCCAATGGTGTAAAAGCAACTTCTTCCCTGCTGCCACCAGATTTCTGAGTGGACAATGAACCACAGACACTACTTCACTTTTTCTCTTCTTTTTACTAATTTATTTATTTTTAAATGTGTGATTTTGCACCTATAATGTTGCCACAGACCAATGACAATAAACTCTGATTCTGAGAAGACCTTGCCTTGAGCCAGAACATTGAGGGAACTATGAAGAAGTACTCTAGTACCTCTTCTTCCTATGGAATCTGAATGGATTTGGCATATCATTGGTTACTTTATTAAAGTTCTACAGAAAATGTACTGACTGGCTGCATCACAGCCTGGTTTGGCAATATGAGTCCTGGAACTTAGAAGGTTGCAGTAGGTAGCAAATATAGCCAGGTCCATCATAGGCTCTGACCTCCCATCTATTGCAGGTGACTATGTGAGGTAGTGCCTCAAGGAGACAGTCTGTATCATAAAAGACCCACATTATCCTGGTCACAACTTCTTCACGCTGCTATCTTCAGGTAGAAGATACAAAGGTCTGAAAACCAACACCTCCATGTTCAAAAGCAATACTTTTCCAGTAGATATCAGACACCTTGGTACACTAATCATGGACTGTCTGCACTATTGGAAGTCTTTTTTTTTGCACTAGGATTACTGTGAATATTTAAGTTCATTGTTTCTTTTAATTCAAGTCAATTAGTTTACTGTCATAGTTTCTCTTTACAAGTACCTATTCAGCTGAAGCAAATAAGAATTTTGGGCATACTGTATGAACATTGTAGCATGTATGACAATAAACTCATTGTTATTATCACTTAGCATTCAGAAATACACAGCTTAATTTGCCCACATGGATTTGTTATGGGAAGATCTTGTCTGGCGAATGAATGAATTTTTGGGGGGGGGGATACAGTGCAGGTGATGATTGAATGTATTGCTAGTGGTGTAGTCCACATGAATTTTTCAGCATCTTACATTAATGACTGATTGGAAAGGTTAAAAAAAAACCTGGAAGGGAAAGTGGAAAGAAGGAAATGAACAGATCACAAGAACCTAAGGCAGAAGATTTGAAAGGAAAATGAAAAGTTACTGGCAGAGAAGTTGGAACGGTCGGGCATTAGTCAGGGGTGTAGATAAAATAAATGCAAGCAAACCTTTTACACTTGGGTTGAGTGAGACAAGAACTCGTGGGTTAAGGGTGAAAGATAAGATGTTTAAAAGGAATATTAGGGGGAACTTCTTCACTCAGTGGGTGGTGAGAGTGTGGACTGAGCTGCCAGCAGAAGTTGTGGATGACAGTCCGATTTCAACTATTACGAGAGATTTCAGAGAAATTTGGATAGGGATGTGGATGGGAGGACTACAAAGGGTGCAGGTTGAGACTAGGTAGAAAACTAGTTTGCCATATCTGCATCTGGTGTGTTGAGCTGCAGCTCCTAAGGGACCACACTAGGGAACTGGAGTTGTAGCTCAATGGTCAGGGAGAGCGAGGAGGTGATAGAAAGGAGTTATAGGCAGGTGGTCGCACCAGGGCCACAAGAGACAGACAAGTGGGTGACTGACAGGACGGGGAAGGGGAAGAGTCAGGTATTGGCGCGTACCCTTGTAGTGATATTATCCATAAAAGCCACTTGGAGGCAAGTCTTTACTGTGATAGTTTATTGATGAATACAGAGACTAACACTAACGTGCGATTTTAATTTCGACAAACAGCACAGTAACAGGCCATTTCTGCCCATGTGTCCGTACAGCCCAATTTAGACCCAATTAACCAACACCCCCAGTATGTTTTGAACAATGAGGGGAAACTGGCTCTCCCAGGGAAAACCCATGCAAACACGGTGAGAACGTACAAACTCCTTACAGCATACAAATTCCTTACAGAGTTTATTATAAAGTAGTTTGAATATTTCAAGTAGAAATGTCTATGTGGAAACAATCTATTACAATAGTCTGTTATGAACTATTTATAATAATGAACGTTTAATCCGTGGTAACATAAATGGTCAACAGAAAATATTTGAGCCCTACTCACCCTCCTTGTCTCTATACTGCTAAAGAATTTGTATCCAAACTCCTGCTCCAACTATCCCTGGTATGCGAAACCCACAGCACATACGCTAGAAAAGGGCAGCTGCAGAAATTACAGCAGCAATCAGACATCGCAGCCTTCAGACCCTGAGACACTGCCGATGCAACCAACCAACCCAACAAAAGTAAGTAGAGCACATTTGGCTCTGACAATACTGGTCCCTAAATTATTTATAATGAGGCATCATGTCTCAAATAAAAGTTACACAATTATTCTTCTTTGGCTTGGCTTCGCGGACGAAGATTTATGGAGGGGGTAAAAAGTCCACGTCAGCTGCAGGCTCATTTGTGGCTGACAAGTCCGATGCGGGACAGGCAGACACGGTTGCAGCGGTTGCAGGGGAAAATTGGTTGGTTGGGGTTGGGTGTTGGGTTTTTCCTCCTTTGCCTTTTGTCAGTGAGGTGGGCTCTGCGGTCTTCTTCAAAGGAGGTTGCTGCCCGCCAAACTGTGAGGTGCCAAGATGCACGGTTTGAGGCGTTATCAGCCCACTGGCGGTGGTCAATGTGGCAGGCACCAAGAGATTTCTTTAGGCAGTCCTTGTACCTTTTCTTTGGTGCACCTCTGTCACGGTGGCCAGTGGAGAGCTCGCCATATAACACGATCTTGGGAAGGCGATGGTCCTCCATTCTGGAGACGTGACCCATCCAGCGCAGCTGGATCTTCAGCAGCGTGGACTCGATGCTGTCGACCTCTGCCATCTCGAGTACTTCGACGTTAGGGATGAAAGCGCTCCAATGGATGTTGAGGATGGAGCGGAGACAACGCTGGTGGAAGCGTTCTAGGAGCCGTAGGTGGTGCCGGTAGAGGACCCATGATTCGGAGCCGAACAGGAGTACACAATTATAAACAGCAATCAAACACAGTACATTCCAATATTATATAGATCTTCATTCTTCATAAGGCCAGAGGTTACCAGCACATATCCTTGAAAATGAGTGACCTTTACCACCACTCTGGACCAGTAAAGTATGTAGTCTCTGCAATGGTCAAGGGTCAAGGTCCAAAAAAAACAAAATAAAATCACTTTGGATTTGTCAAAGTTCTTCCAACTCCCGTAGAAGACAGAGTTATTTGCATCTGATGTTGGACTAATTCTGTCCTGGGCTTTAAAGTCTTTCTGACAGTGTCTTAACCACAAATGATTGGTTTCTTCAACAACCACTAGTTTGAAGTTCTCAATATGATATAGCTGATCAGAGGTACACTGCTCCAATACAGGCTCCAAGATTTCAAATGGCACTCCTCCGACTTTGTGAAGAGAGTCCACATTATTTTGAAGAACTCGAATGCACTGTTCAAATAATGACATCATCTTTGGAAGACAAACTATCTTTTATCCAGAGTACACTTGCATCTTTGAGTTAAAACAGCGACCAGAATAGGCCTCAGACAGAATAGGCACAGCTTTCCCTTTGGGTGGTGATAATGGTGTAAAATCCATGGAAGAGAGAGGTTTGTAGTGAGGCAAGACCGGCACCACATCATTCATCTTCCTTTTGGATTTAACATGATACACACCTTCAGCAGCTTATTTGGCTTTCTTCTTTTCTTCAGCATTCTGCTCCTCATAGGAAGAGTTTGAGCTCTTTAAAACCAGATTTTGAAGGAGGTTTATCTGATATTTTAATGGGCGAGTCTCTTCAACCTTCCCAGCAATAGGTTTGCTCATCTTTTTCTTTCCTGTGGTTGGTCATAGATAAGGTAAGATTCAAATAACATTGGTTCTTCAAACTCATTAACAGCCAGGTCATCTGTAGAATCCATTTGAAAAGAAGCAGACTGACTCCACTTAAGGCTACTCCAGATGTTTTCAACTAGAACTGCAGCCTGTCAGCCACTCTGGATTATTTTGCCTTTTCCTGCAATTCCAGATCCAATTTTGCAACTTTCCAATTCAGTCTCATTTTCTGACAGTTTATTTTGAAGCCTTTTATTAGATCATCTCTCTGCATTCTCCCATTATCTTCTGAGAAGTTAGTTATTTGACCTGGAGTGAAAAGGTCATGTGATACATTGGCACTTCTGCATTCAGCCCGGTTGTAGTAAACTTGAAGTGTCAGAATTTCCTCATCTTGCTCCCTATGTTGCTGAAATTCAATATCTCTTTCTTTCTGCATCATTATTAGCTGGGCCTTCAAGATACATTCTTGATTGTTTTCTGCAGTCAGTTGTCTTGTGTCATCGTGGAACATGGTATCGTCGATCCCGATCCCGAACACATGCACCTTTTAATGCAGTGGTTTCCAACCTTTTTCTTTCCACCCACATATCACCTTAAGCAATCCCTATGCCCTAAGTGTTCTGTGATGAGTAAGGGATTGCTTAAGGTGGTACGTGAGTAGGAAGGAGTTGAGAATCACTGCTCTAGACCCCAATTATTACTGAAATATTTTGCTTGAGTAAAATTGTCATTGGCCCATTTCCTTTGGAGTTCTGAAACTGTACACATAACAAGTCAAGGAGGGACGATTAAAACAGGGGTTTTCAAACTTTTCACAGAGGACTTATGGCATAGGGAATGCTTAAAGTGGTATGTGAGTGGAAAGTAAAAGGTTGGGAACCACTGCTCTAATGGAACTGCCCATTCCCTTTCTCCAACTGATAAGGCTGAATCCTTTCCCCCAACAACTGCCTTCATTTCTTCAGCAGTTATTATTTTCTTCTGCTCTCTATTGAGTGAATTCTATCTGCGATTCAATCTCCATTCTTCTCGACTACTCTTTGGCTTTTTTTTCTCGATCACTTTCAAAACTGGAGAATCCTTAGATTCATTTCCATTTTTCTGAAAATCAGATTTGTTTGCAAGTACAAAGTTAAAATCTTTCAGGTTAATATTTTCGTGATTATCCCAATATTTCCAAGTCCTTTATGAACATGTGTTCTCTAAAGGCAGTTGCTCCAATTTTGCAGCCAAATGCTCCTTTATTCCATCAGGGCAATTTTCTGTGTTCATCTTCTAAGTGCTTGATTTTTATCCATTTCTGAGGAAAATAATCCCTTCAATGCTGCTTTATTTTTGCCAGCATGATTTTCATTATTTTCACATCGGTCTGCTTTTTTCAGAAGTGGCTTTCTTATTTGCAGACTCTCTTTCTGCAGTGTTGACTTTTCCTTAACATGTGCTCTGAACAGAGGCTCTCAGAAAAATCTGAATCGATCTCAATGTAAACAAAAGGAATATGTATTTTAGGCTGTTTATTTCCTTTTATTCTCTCTGTTTTGATTTTGAAACTAAACCAAAGAACTGATTGTCTTCCTTTGAAGGCTCTTGGTTGTTACGGAGGCAACAGGAAAGTTAATACTGAATGGTTGTTCCAAAGCTCATCAAGTTTCACAACCAATACCCTGTTGACACTAGTGACTGACGGCTCCTGAGCGATATCATTTATTCCTCCTAATGGCCCATTAATCGTCTAACTAAGTATGATTTTGACAGTGTGAGGTCTATCTCCCACACTTTGTATTTCATCTGGTGGTTCCAGAGCCTTTGGTACATCTGAGCCAATCAGCATCTTTATCTCAGAGCCAATTTCAGGTAGATGAACATTTCTCAGATGAGACTACTGATCAATAGTTTTTTGATGTGGAATATTTCCTTTGTACCCAGGTATAGTCCTCTGAGTGTATATGCCTGGGAGATAACAGAAATCGCTGCTGTCATATCTTGCAACCTCTAAGCCTGAAACAATGCTGGTTTCAATGACCTTCCTATGGCCCATTGTTCTCAATAGAATCTTTGACCTTCTTCCCTGAAGATTAAGCTTTTTCATTTGCG